>NC_044924.1:22484796-22539796 GCF_003576645.1 Ipomoea triloba
TTTTAGATTTATGCTTTGGCCTGTGAGCCATTTGAGATTTCTTTATAAACTCTTGACTAGTGTTTGGATGTTGTGAGATTTGATTTGAGGACTATCGTTTATACAGTTCAGCTTTTATGGTTAGCCTGTGCATCTAGGTTGTGTTATCTTACCTAGATGTGGCATGACGCCCCTTAGGTTTTAAATTCGCTTCCGCTATGTTTGGTTTGTTGGTTGAGATAGGCAGCTGTTATGCTAAGTTTTATCTATCTCAGCCTGTGTGAGGTTGGGGTGTCACAGGTTGACCCTAACCCTAAACCTCAGGTTGTAGGGCTTACCCGACGGGTTGAATTGCTGAACTAAAAACTGTGAGTTGGTACCCACATTTGGTCGAGCGAGATGAGTTTTGAAAAAATCTACGAACCCACACAGTCGACATGTTGAGATTTACTTCATGACATGTAAATGATATAAGCCACCTTATATATTCACTACACGACATGCAAATATGTAATGGTATCGATAGGGATGTCAATCGGGCTAGTCCGTTTGATTTCGGTTTCAGACTAGCATAAACGGGATTCAGGATGTCGGATTTATTGGTTCATGCTTGTTATTTTTATTTTTTTTTGGTTTGGTTCAAAATTCTTGGTCGTAACCCTAAAATCTCGGGCTGTCGGGCTTATCATACGAGTTCAACTAAAACTTTTGACATTTTCAAATTAACTTTCTAAACTTTTAATTTTAATAAAATAGCACGTTTACACTAATAAATATAAACTTATACATCATTCAATCAATCTAACCTCCATTTCTAAATTCCAAACTAAAAATAATTAATATTCTTACGCTATAATATAATACTATTAGTAATTAAGTTTTTCATTTTTCATTATTTATTTTCACATAAATATTTTTATTTTGTAATATATTTATTAAAATTTTATTTAAAAATTTAATGAAAAATACTAAAGATGAGCTTACTGCTTACCTATAAACTTTATGTATGTTATGTTCCACATAACTTCTATAACAAACAATAACTTTAGTGGCTCACACTATTGGGCTATCCTAGCCCATTAAATTTCGCGCTAGCTTATCCTGATGTTTAGGTCACCAGATTTAATAGTCTCGAGCTTATTGGGCTGAGTTTTAATCAAGCAAAAATATTTTAGCCTAACCCTGAACATTTTTGGTTTTATCAGCCTATTAAGCAGTGTTGCAAAAATGGCGCTTAGGCGCTGACCGCCTAGGCCTCCTAGGCCGCCTAGTCAGTCGATTAGCTTTTTTTTCTTTTTTTTTATAAAAATTTTAATAGGTTATTTCACTCAAAACGACAACGTTTTGAGCGAAATAACCCTAACTTGTTCAAAGTCTATATATTTTTTAGGTTAATATTTAATATTATAGTATTAACTATTAAAGTATTAAATAGTTTATAATTATTAATCTTAAAAAAAATTAAAAATTAATTCTTTTTAAAACAAAAAAAAATACATGGGCCACCGACTGTCCAAGGAGCGCTTAACGATTTTTTCAACCATGCTATTAAGTTCGAGCTAAAATTAACACCCATAGTACATAATAAGTAATAACACATGTTGAAAAAGAAAGGGTCTTCTGAAACATTTGTTGTTTTAGCTTCAATGCATAGCTTCTTAAAAATATATCCGATATATTTTAGGTTTTTTTTTTTTTTTGAGAATTAGATTTTAGGTTTTCTAAAAAATAGAAAACTGTGATTTTTTTAAATAATGAAAATCATACTTTTTTTTTTAAATTTAAAAATAATGCAGTTTTTGAAAAATAGAAAACACATTCTTCTTTATAAATTTAGTTCTTTAAATTGTAAAATAAAGAATTAGAACACTAATTCTTAAGTGCAATATTTTAGTATTTATTTTTTAAGTTCAAATTCTTTTATTAATTTAAGAGTTATTTGCATTATAAATTTAGCCTATTAAGAGCATCTATACCAGCAGATATTTCTTTGTTTATGTCAGTAAATAAATTTGTTGTAGTTGAAGAGAACTGATGTGGAGAATTAATTTAGGAGAAATTTATCTCCTGCAAAATCAAAGATTTTACAGGAGATGGCAGGAGAAATTAAAAAAAAAAAAAAACGCCCAAGTGCGCGTTGGGCGCACTTCGCGACCCAGCGGGCGCGTGTTCCCCATGCGCCAGCTGGGGCGAGTTAGAGTGACCGCCAGCTGGGGGCCACTCTGACTTTTCAACTACCTTTATTGTTTTTTTTTTTTTTGTTTTTTTTTTAATTTTTTTTTAGTTGTCAGAATTGTTCTTTTATTTGTTTTTTCTTTCTCTTTTTTTTTTTTTCTCTTTCCTCTCCTATTTTCTTTCTAATCATAGTTACAAAAACTCTTCAAAAATCGCAAAAGAACTCCATTGATAAGGATGCTCTAAGTTCTCCATAAAATTACAATGTAAATAAGAGATAATTTTTTTTTTCCATAACTATCCCCTTCATGTTGAGAATGGGTTGAGATAATTTTTCCGACTCCCATCTGAAAATTACTAAGTTGGTATTGAAATCTCTCAAAGTAAGTGCAACCCTTATTTTAGACAAGCTTTGGAATTCCCTTGGTGTGATTTCTCTGCTGTATTTTTCCCCTTACGAACTGGAAATGACTCTTCAAAAGGATGTGTTCGGAGGGCTTGTGCCAGGGGAGAATAAAGCCTTGTTTTTTCTCTGTGTTTTCTCCATGGGGTTCTAATCCCTCCCTGTTCTTTAATTTAAAAAAAGGAAGGTGAGTACAAATGTGGCAGAAAGATTAGTAAAAGAATAAATGAGATTCTCAAAAACAAGAATCAATTTGAAAAATAAAAAACATGAGTTATGACAAAATATTTCTTTAATTATAAAAAAACATGAATAAAATGAGATACCACTTCGTGTCTCCATCGGTATTTACCATCTTCATTTTTTTTTTAATTATAAACACATAACTCCACTTATAATAATAACAATCACAATTGGAAGTGGGCAAGATCCAAATATTTTGAATAATTTTCCTTGTTACCGCATTGGAATCCATTTGCTGAGACTTCACCCAGGTAACTTAACTTAAAATATTTTCTTTTTTAAAAAAAAAGTATAAACACAGAACTCCACTTATAAAAACAATCACTATTAATACACTTCCAATTGAGATTTTTTATGAATTTTTTGACTACGTTGAAAGAGTGAGGGAGTGAGGTGGGAAATATAGTTGTCAAAATAGGCACAACTACATGATAAATTATGGTGTGGACCGTGGCCCACACAGCTGTGTGTGAACCACGGTCCAAAACGACGTCGTTGAATTTTATGATCTGAGTTAGAATAATGTACATTATGTGTTAGAATAATGTACTTTATGCGTTAGAACAATGTAATTTCTCGGTAAGATAATGTACTTTATGAGTTAGAATAATGTACATTATGAGTTATAAAAATGTATACTACAATGGGTCGCATGAAAAAAAAATTCGAAACGACGTCATTTTTGGGCCGTTGGTTCACACAGTTGTGTGGACCACGGTCCATGCAATAACTATTGCAACTCGTTGGGCCCGTTTAACCACTTTTAGGCTGGTTGGGCTAGCTAGTTTTCGATTTGGCCTATATAATCCATGGGTTACACAAGCTCAACTCGTGTAACCTGTGGATAATCTGTTTAGCCTGCATTAATTCAATTTATTTAAATATATTTTGTAATTTATTAAAATTATATAGTGTTTAAAATATTGCTTAGGAAAGAAATTGAACTCCTAAACTCTTAATCTAAATATAATTACCCTTATCACAAGTTCACAACCAACTAACCTATTAATACTAGTTGTACATACATTGTATGACTATATATATTCATATAAATCATTTTTAAGCCTTATATAGTCTATAATTACATATGTCATGTTTCATAATTATATATTTGTAAGATTCATTATCATGTAACTATATTTTTGGTAGATATTTAATTAAAATTAAATATCATGATATATATAACATAACATATAAATAATTATAAATTAGATTATATATCGTTAAATTAATCATATTATGTTTACATGCTTTAATTATATAATTAATTATATCTTTATATAAATATTAATATATTTATATACTTAACATATAAAGTATTAGTCATTTCATATCTTTGACCAGTTTGATCAAGACTTGACCGCACGAGGATCGCACGCTGGACACAACCTTTGAAGAATTCACATTATCATTTGGTGGCATCCTTAATTTCATTCCCACTCTTTATATATTTCATTTCTCCCATTAACCTCCACACTAATTACAACACTACTCAACCCCACTCTTCTTCATCTGCCCTAAATTTCCCGATGGCTTCTAGAAAGGAAACCACCGCCGCTTCTTCCTCCATGGGAGAGGGAACCCCAACAGGCGGCTGAGGGTGTATCTTTCGTGCATGCATGGCGTTGATCATTTTATGTTTTACATTTTTCTTTTTTACTTCTTTTTCCGTTGTATTTCACGTTAAAATTGTATGTTCTCGTGAGTTGTGGAAACAATTTCTATGCAATTTTCATGTTTTCCATCCATGTTCAAACACAACCATATCCATTTGCGTATGTTTTGTGTGTAATTGTTTTGTTTTCAAAAAAAAAATAAAATAAAATCGATTTTAACTTCTTTTATTAATTATATCCAATTTTAGTTAATAATTAAGTTTATTATTAAAAATATCATACTATATTTGATTTGGCTTTTGATTTCTTAAAATGGTAAAAATAAAATGGTAGAATAGTGTTAAATGATAAAATAGATATCTATCTATTTTATCATTTAACACTATTCTAAGTAAAGAACCGATGAATTTTATGTAATCGTGAAAAAGAATATTAATCTCGACTTGATAAATGATTCGTATTTTTTGTAATGATAAAATTTATATCCAATAAATGAAAATTACTATAAATGTTTTTTTATTTTAGTTAAATTTTAATTTCTTTCTAGAAAGATTTTATTCTTTTTTTTTTGGTGCGCAAAAAGATTTTATTCTATATTTGACTTAACTTTTGATTTCTTAATATGGTAAAAAATTTTAAAATTAAAAAATATCTATTTTCGTTTTTTTTTTAGTACATCTATTTTCGTATTTAATTTTGCTTTAATGAAAGAATATTAATCTCCATGTAGGCAAAGGTATGATCAATATACTTACAATAATAAATAAATTAAAAGATATTTATTACCACGTCGAGAGAATAAAAACATTATTCATAATTTTATTTTTATATAATACTATCATATTATTTTAAATCTTCAAATTTTTTCAGATGCAAAAATAGTAACATTCCATATTTGGTCACTGTATTTGGATTCACCTCACAATTCATCGTATGAATATATTAAAATGTTGAAACAATTATATTCACAATTGTAGAACTTTATATTCAAAATTTTTGAACTCTATATTCACAATTACAGAACTGTATATTCACAATTACAGAATCCTATATTCACAATTTCATAACTCTATATTCACAATTACAGAACTCTATATTTAACAGTATAACACAATATTTGAATCTATATTCGTAATTTTTGAACTCTATATTCACAATTTGTAAACTCTACATTCACAATTTTGAACTCAATATTCACAAAAAAATAAAAATAAAAATAAAAATAAATCTCGAAGTACTATTTACCAAATGCGCGTTTTAGACCTGGGTCCCGGGTACATAGCATAATTTCCATCAAGGGTGTGTTTGGAAGCCTGGAAAATAATTTCAAGAAATCATTTTCTGGGTTTCCATTGTTTGACAACAATGAAAATTTAAAGTTAATGGAAAACAATGGGTTGGTCAATGAAAAAATAACTAATATTTTCAGAAAATGACTTCTCCTTTTTTCGGGGAAAATCATTTTCCTTTTACAGTGGAGCAACCAATCACCCCGTCGTTGTCGCTGCCACCACCACCACCATCCCCCACCCCACCCACCACCATCCACCTCCCCCACAATCCCCACCACCATCCACCTCCCCCACAACCCACCTGCACCGCCGCCGCCACCACCACCACCTGCACCCTCACCACCATTGTACATTTTAAATATTTAAAATCAAAAATAATTATGCTCATTTTTAAGAAAATGAACCAAACACACAGAAACAATTTTCTAGAATGCAACCAAACACTGCAAAAGAAAAATATTTTCTAAAAAATGACTCGTTTTTCAAAAAACATTTTTCAGAATTCATTTTCCTACTTTTCAGACACACCGAAAATTCGAGCTAAAATGGGCATCCATAGCAATAACACGTATTGCATGCAAAGAAAGGACGTTCTGAAACATTTGTTGTTTTAGTTTCCACTCATAGCTTCTTACGATTATATCCAATATTCTTTTTGCTTTTCTAAAAAATTGAAAATAGTGATTTAAAGAAAATAATGGAAAACATATTTTTTTTAAATAATCCTTCTTTTACCTACCTTTTCCTTCTTCTTCAATGGCCATGGCTGTTCTTGTACATGTACTCCACCCATACATAATAAATACTTTCGGCTTGGCTTAGCCGAAAAAGGCCCGTGGTTTTCACGTTAAATTCTTGTGTTATTGTTATTGATTCTCTGCAATCACCCCTATTTATTATCTTCTTTTAGTTATTGGATTTAGTAATCCGTACACCCCCGGTTTAATTAAATCCATCAATGGTGCTCTTGTTGAGAGACGGATTAAACACTTAAGTTTAATTTGCTCTTCGTCTCTAATTAATTGTCCTTCATATCCTCTTTTTTTATGAAACATCATTGTTAAGTTATTCTATATTTCTATGGCAGTGGAATCGTTTCCAGTTTATTCAATCATCTTATAACAGATTTCAAGAACCATGGCTAGAGATTTTCAACAGCTTTAGGAATGACAAAACAGTACAACAGCAATGCCCAACTCAGGGGCACAGAGCGCGGATCGCAGAACACACGGGGGAGGCAATTAGGTGGTTTCGAGGGACGCACCGTGAGGGGTTGCGGTTCACGTTTTTCCAGTTTGAGCTCTGTTACGTTGCTGTGCGATGGTGCCAGGTGTTCATCCGATAGCCCTTACTTGTCAACCGCCGTGCTGCTGTTTCGGTGGTTGGCTGCGCATGGGAGGTCACCGGCAGCCTCCCACGCATGAGCAAGATGGTGACGCGTGGCTGGGGGTATTAACACATGAGTGTTGGCGAGACTGCCGCGTTCGAAGGTGGAGGGTTCGGACTGGAATTAGGAGGTGATGAAGCTGATGAGGTGACGCATGGCTGGAGGTTGGCGAAGCAGCAGGTAACATGGTATCTCTGTTTTCTTCATCACTTGTGATACTCTCTCCACTTGTCACAATAGCAATCAGAATTAAGAATTGGCGATGGTGTATCCCTTTTGTACATCGATCCCTAGAGATTGCGACTCCACCACATCCAAGGACAAGCCTCATGCAGCTCTGAGTGCGGAGTTGATGGTCGCAATTCCGAGGGTTTGTCGGCTTAGGCTCTTCCCTGTGCGGTCACCATGCAAGATTGGTTTGAGCCTTTGGTTATCAACGGCTTCCCAATGATCAACTTGCAACTCTGGAAAACGAGGTTCCGGCGGTGATGGTGCAGTCGCAGTAGAACTGCCCGTGGGCGTGCACGTAGAGGGTGTACCATAGCCGGCGGCAGAGCATGAACCCATGCGTGTGTTTGTGTACGTGAGGAAGATGGCAGACAAAAAATAATAGTAATATCCCTCACCTCTGCCAAGCACGTAAAGAATATCAATTGCCCAAAGATAAGCTCTTATTATTATTATTATTATTATTTCTTTTATGTCATTTAATTTTCCAGCTATTTAATGTGTCCAACTTTCTGTTTATTCAAATAACTGTATAATGTGGCAAGCTACATGCTGCCACTTACATAAATAGTATGCTAAGCCCTGTGCTATCAACTATATCGCAAGGCAAGTCCAGTGCTGCCATCTAAATTACAAGGTAAGCTCCGCGCTACCTCCTACAACAATGGTCACAATGAATAAATATGCAGTTGGTCACACTAAAATAAGATTGGAGTTTTTGAACCTATCTTCAAGTTTAGTTTTATATTTAAGTTAATATTAGTGGCGTCACCCACTAATCATGTGTTATTCAACATGCAGGAAATAATTATCATGAACGCTTAGCTGCTCCGTGCAGCGGGGAAGGTCACAACTTTAGTGCCCCGTGCACAAACACGTAGTCCAAACTACGTCCGAGTGTTGTTACCGGCAGTTTGATTTCACATGTACTAATTCTCTACTTTCTTAAGCCGACAAATACTTGCGGCTAAGAAAGTGGGGGACTCATGATGGAATAATATGATATGCGCTGCCTTACTATTATTATTATGATAAGTGCAAAAGATGCTACACTTATAAGGTCGTTCTCGGGTCACATTGCGCAAAATCGCTAGCCTTTATGATTGATTTGAGCTTGAATTGCGTTAAAATGCTTGATATTGTCATTGGACCCTAGTCCACATTTGGTTAATCATTTTGTAGGTAAAAAGTTGTGCAAAAAGGTGGAAAAGGCATGGATTTCGAAGATAGATTCACGGGCCAAAGTTGGGAAAAAGAACACAGGGCACGGACGCGCATCGGACGCGCGTCCGCCCATGCGTCTGGAATTTGGCTCGCAGAAGTTCGCACAGCAGAGCCGAAGTCTGCTGTGGACGCGAGGAGGACGCGGGTCGGACGCCCGTGTCCAGATTTCACCCCTCTGAAGTTTGGATTAGCTCTGCTACGGACGCTCGGCGGACGAAGGACGGACGCCTACGTCCGAAAATTAGCTCTCTGAAGTTCATGAGCTCTGCTGAGGACGCGGGTCGGACGCCCGCATCCGATTTTTGCCTCTCTGAAGTTTTGTAGCAGCACAGCAGAAACCCCGCTGGACGCGCAGCGGACGCGCGTCCCGTCGGGCGTCCACAGCCTACCAGTTTGGCGGGTTGCGCGATTTAAATAGGGATTGGAGCAGTTTTAAGGGGGATCATCATTCATTTTCATCTTAGCTCACCTTAGGAAAATCCTCTCTCTAGAATTAGGTTAAAATTCCCTCCCATTCCACACTCAAATTTCAATCAATTGTCAATTCAACTAGCTAGAATTAGAGAGATCTTCACTTCAACTTTGGATTGCTCAAGCTTGTATCAAGATTTCTACTACATTCAAGTAACATTTCCAATTTCTAGCTTTATAATTCAATTTCTAGCTTTTGAGTTGTTTTGTTGATTTGATCTTGAATTTTGTTTTTGATCTTGAATTGCACATTGATTTTGATTCTAGTTTTCTTCCTTGTGATCAATTGCAATGTTGATTTTGATTTTAAGAATGATTGGCGAAACTTCTTGTGATTTGGATCAATTGAACTTGTGTGTATCTCTTGAATGCTAAATGTCTTGAATTAAGGTTTGAATGATGCTTAATGGATGCTTGATAGTGTTTTGGAGTGTTAGTGTGGACTCTAGGCCAACTCGGCCGGTTGCCTTAGGGAATTAGGGTAGAATCACTCACCTATGAGAGTAGGGAGTGATTTAGACCTCTCTAACCACTTTTCCTTCCCACCTTTGAGAGAAGGGGGATTGGAAGACAAGTTAAGCACACAATGTGTTTGCCAAAATGCCTCTTGGAACTTAGGAGTTATGAGAGTAACCCTATTGTGTAGAAGAAAGTCCTTTGACCATGAGAATGGCTTAGGGGTTTGTGATTTTGTCTCAAGTATGTCCCTTAAGTGTTACCTCACCTTAACCTATAGGAAAGCAAGAGCTTACGTACTTGTTAGATTGATCCGAATCCTCCTTCCAAATAGATTGTTTCTTACTCGTTTACCTTAGTTTGTTTACCATAGCATGCAATACACACCTACTTTTTTTTGGATTAGCTTTCGAAAACTAGGCACCCTTATGACTAGTCCCTTGCTTACCGACTCCCTCCTTGCCTTTCCTTGAGACCGACACTCGGGAACTTCTTCCCGTTTTAACACCTACTTCTTTCCACCTCCCGCTAAAAACCAACTTATCAAATGGCGCCGTTGCCGGGGAATGGCATCGGTGTTGTGTTAAGCAAGTCCATTAGGATTAGCATGAGTAAGTTCCTAAAGTAGGGAGACTAATCCACTTTTTACTTGTTTTTGATTTCTTTTTACATTACTTGCTTTTGATTACTTAACATTCCACTTTGAGCTTAACACTTGAGTAACTACTTTTAGTTGCAAGTCCATTTTCTTGTTTTTGATTGCTTGTAGTAAAAGAGCCTTTGTATGCACACTCGCTCAAGAGGGAGTGAGGGGCTACTACCACTCAATCCGGAGATTTATGCATTAAATCGAAGGAGAAAGAAGGCTAACCGAGAACAATAAGAACAAGCGGATCAAGAGGAAGAGATGGCAACTACGAGTGGAACAATCCCAAACATGAACATGGACGACTCACCAAGAAGGAGTGAAACGGACACCCCCCGGGAAGAAAATAGAGGACCACAATTCAATGAGCATGAGGCACCTCCTCCACCAAGGGAGGAGGTTCGACAAAGACCACCACCACCCAACCACCCACAATATCAACAAGAGAACGGAGAGTATGATGAACCACTACCAAGGAGGAGATATGCACAAGGATTTGAGGAGCAATTTAACAATCCACTCTATGACATGCCACCCAGAAGGGAAACACCAACTCCTAGACGAAGGAGAGAAGCCTTCTATGAACCACAATACGATGAGGAGTATTATGAGCCACCAAGACCGAGGAGGAATATCCCTAGGAATGAGCCAAGAGATCATAGAGGTGAAGCTAGAAGGACAATTGCGGACTACATGACACCCGATTTTAGTGTTCACAACTCCATCTACATCCCACCGGTGGAAGCCAACAATTTCCAAATCAATTCCGCCGTTATCACATTAGTTCAAAACCAACCTTTTGGAGGATTACCGGCGGAGGATCCACACGTACATATCACCCGATTTATCCGATCGTGTGATATGTACCGTCAAAATGGAGTTACCGAGAAGGTTGTAAGACTTAAAATGTTCCCATTTTCATTAATAGGAGAAGCCGCAAGATGGCTTGATTCCCACGTAGACAACCATTTTAGATCATGGGATCAACTCCACCGGGAATTCATGCAAGAGTTCTTTCCGTTGACCAAGACATTGAAAATAAGAAAGCAAATTCAAGACTTTAAACAAGGGTCATTGGAGACTTTAGCGGATGCATGGAGACGGTTTAAGACACTTAAGCATCAATGCCCGCCGGACGTACTACATCCATGGGACGTCATTAGTTCATTCTACTCCGGCCTCACCGATGAATGTAAATTGCTTTTGGACTCATCTTCTAGAGGATCATTCGTTTCTACAAGTCCCGAGGATGCGGAAGAGTTAATAAGAACTATCTCATCAAATACCGGGAATTGGTACAATCAAAGAGAGTCAAAGGGAGGATTGTACGAAGTAAGCACCGATACCGCTTCCCAAGCCAAAATGGAAGCCTTGGGACTTGAGGTAAAGCGGTTACAAGCTCAAATGGAAAAGATGAACAAAAATCAAAGAGGAAATCCATGTATGACCTTGGCACTCTATTGTGATAAGTGTGGGGGTGCACACGGGGCTCATGAGTGTACATCTAACTACGAGGATGGTGGTTATGAACAAGTCGACGCCGTGGGTTATCAAAAACCCAATGATTACAATGCCTATGGAAACAACAACAATCAAAATTGGCGGCAAGGGCAAGGATGGCACAATCAACCATCCCAAAACCAATACAATCCAAGACCTAGTCAAGGTGGGCCGAGTTACAATGCAAATTACAATAGAGGATTCCAAGAGAACCGGGGGTACCAATACAACCAATACAATCAAAGGCCGAATCAAGGAGCATATAGGCCACCAACGTATCAAGGCAACAATCAACCAAGAGAAGAAGCTCCGAAGGAATGTTTCGAAGATAAGGTGATTAGAATGTTTGGAGAACTCAAGCACGATATGGCGAATATGAAAAATGAAATCCGACAAGAATGGAAGCAAGATTTGAGACAAGAAATGTCAACCACGGATGACGCGTGCTATTTTGTGGACATCTTCCACAAGCATGTTGAGTCCGTTTATTCCAATCTTATGGGAAAGTCGAGAAATGATGCTTACTTGAAGTTGTTGTGTGATGATGATGATAATGGTCTTGAATGCCTTGTCTAGTGAGATGCCTTGTCTAGTGAGAATGATAATGATTTGCATGATGCCTTGCATGATACTCTTGATGTTGATGATGTGAATGTTATTGATGGCTTATTTGAGTTGAATGATATTGAGTTCGTAAATTTCTTTGATGATTGTATTGATGATGCGATTTATGTTCATGAATTTCTTGGAGAAGTTGAGGAGGAAAGGGAGGAATGTGAAAGGGATGATTTGTTGAGTTATGAGAAAGAAATAGAGAAAGAAAGTATAATTGAAGAGAAACAAGTGAAAAGTGAGCTTAAAGCTTTACCGGATAGTCTCCAATATGCCTTTTTAGGAGAAGATTCGACTTTACCGGTAGTAATATCATCAAAACTAGATGGAAATCAACAAGACAAGCTTGTGAACTTGTTAGGAAAATATAAAGGAGCAATATGTTGGAAATTACAAGACTTGAAGGGAATAAGTCCTAGCATGTGCACACATAAAATCTTGCTAGAGGAAAATGTTAAGCCCGTAGCTCAACCCCAACGAAGGTTAAACCCCAACATGACCGAAGTGGTCAAGAATGAAGTGATTAGGCTTATGGATGTAGGAATGATCTACCCCATATCGGATAGTACTTGGGTGAGTCCTACTCACGTAGTGTCTAAGAAAGGGGGAATAACGGTAGTAAAGAATGATAAGGAAGAATTAATTCCTACACGTAGCGTAACGGGGTGGCGGGTTTGCATAGACTATAGAAGATTAAACGATGCCACTAGGAAAGACCACTTCCCATTGCCCTTTATTGATCAAATGGTTGAAAAGGTAAGCGGGCATGCTTATTATTGCTTTTTAGATGGTATGAGTGGTTATTTCCAAATACCCGTAGCATTAGAGGATCAAGAGAAAACCACATTCACTTGCCCTATGGGTACCTTTGCCTACCGGCGCATGCCCTTCGGTTTGTGCAATGCGCCGGCGACTTTCATGAGGTGCATGCTAGCGATTTTTGAGGAGTATATAGGGGAGTTCATGGAGGTGTTTATGGACGACTTTACCATATGGGGAGAAACTTATGATGAGTGTTTAAGCAATCTAGAAAAAGTCCTCAAGCGGTGTTTAGAAGTGAATCTAGCACTTAGTTGGGAAAAGTGCTATTATATGGTAGAAGAGGGCATAGTGTTAGGCCATAAAGTGTCGAACAAAGGAATAGAGGTCGACAAAGCTAAAACATCCGTTATTGACACCCTACCACCTCCAAACTCCGTCACAAGTTTAAGAAGCTTCTTAGGTCACGTCGGTTTTTACCGACGCTTTATCAAGGATTTTTCCAAAATTGCTAGACCGTTGACCAAACTCCTAGAGAAAGATATAGAGTTTGAATTTGGAGAAGACTGTTTAGTTGCTTTCAAGACCCTTAAGGAGAAACTAGTGAGAGCACCGATTTTAGTTGGACCCGATTGGAACCTTCCATTCGAAATGATGTGCGACGCTAGTGGGTTTTCAGTAGGAGTCGTGTTGGGGCAAAGAAAGGAGAAACACTTTCGACCTATAGCCTTTGCGAGCAAAACCCTCGATAAAACCCAACAAAATTACACTACCACAGAAAAAGAATTGCTAGCGGTGATCTTCGGACTCGATAAGTTTAGATCCTATCTTCTTTTGTCAAAGGTAATAGTTTTCACGGATCATGCGGCTCTTAGGTATTTGATGCCTAAGACCGAAGCTAAACCGAGATTGATTAGATGGGTCCTTTTGCTTCAAGAGTTCGATATCGAGATCAAAGATAAAAGAGGGAAACAAAATGAGGCGGCGGATCATCCCTCCCGAATTGAGAATCCTAACTTAGGAGAAAAGAGTGCTACAATAGCGGAACTTTTTCCGGAAGAAAGATTGTTTAAAGTGGATGATGTGCCGTGGTATGCGGACATTGCCAACTATATCGTAGGAGGAATTATTCCAAGTTACTTTGATGTGCACCAAAGGAGAAAATTTATAGCGGAGAGTAGACACTACTTTTGGGATGATCCATACTTCTTCCGAGTCTGCGCGGACCAAGTTATTAGGAGATGTGTAGCGGGGCAAGAGGGATTGGAAATTATGGGTCATTGTCATGCTGGACCGACCGGAGGTCACTACTCGAGCAATAGAACCGCTAGGAAAGTTCTTGAAGCGGGTTTCTATTGGCCCACGTTGTTTAGAGATGCTCAAATTTGTGTTTCAAATTGCGATCGGTGTCAAAGAGTTGGAAACATTACCGCAAGAAACGAGATGCCTCAAACATACATCTTGGCATGTGAGGTTTTCGACATCTGGGGCATTGATTTCGTGGGACCATTCCCGAGTGCAAAAGGATTCAAGTATATCTTAGTTGCAATAGACTATTTGTCAAAATGGGTGGAGGCACAAGCCTTGAGGAACAATGATGCTAGGAGTGTTATTGGATTTCTTAAGAAGTTGTTCACTAGATTTGGAGTACCAAGAGTTCTAATTAGTGATCGTGGAACACATTTTAGAAATTCATCTATGGAACGAATTTTGGCCAAATACGGAGTCCAACATAGGGGGGAGTACCATACCACCCCCAAACAAGTGGTCAAGTAGAGAATGCCAATCGGGATATTAAGGCAATCTTGGAAAAGACGGTTGGAATTCACCGTAAAGATTGGCCCGATCGGTTAGATGATGCGCTATGGGCGTTTCGAACGGCCTATAAAACTCCAATCGGAACCACCCCTTTTAGATTAGTCTACGGGAAAGCATGCCACCTACCGGTGGAGATAGAGCATAAGGCGTATTGGGCAATAAAGAAACTAAATAGTGATATGGACCTCGCCGGTCGAGAAAGGTTGTGGCAACTAGATGAATTGGAAGAGTGGAGGTTGATGTCATACGAGAATTCACGTGCTTATAAAGAACGAACTAAGCTATATCATGATAAGCACATCAAAAAGGGGAGAGAATTCCGGGAAGGAGACCAAGTACTATTCTTCAATTCAAGACTTAAGCTCTTTCCGGGGAAACTAAAGTCAAGATGGTCCGGTCCATTTACCATTACTAAGGTTTTTCCGTATGGAACCATTCAAATCGCACATCCGGAAAAGGGTGAATTTAAAGTCAATGGTCACCAAGTCAAAAAGTATTTTGGAGGAATGGAAACACGTGAGGTGAACATCTTGCGTTTGATTCAAATCGAAGATTAAAGCTTACAAAGACGTCGGGCTAAAGACGTTAAAAGTTGCGCTTATCGGGAGGCAACCCGAGGTTTTTTTACTTTCACATGCTTTATTTTTCATATCTTACCTTTAGTTTTAGTATGTTTTTGCAGGACCACATCAGGTGAAGTAAAAAAGACCGAAGAAGAACGAGAACAATTCAAAGTTGGCGAAAATCCGAGCCTGGACGCTAGACCGGACGCGCGTCCGGTCCGCGTCCAGGGGTCCCAGATCGAAAGATCAGAGGGGTGTCTGATGGACGCACAGGTGGACGCACGCGTCCGACCCGCGTCCATCAGAAGCCGAAGCAGGTTCAGAGACCGTAATTTCGGACGGCTCGCGGACGCACGCGTCCAAGCAGAAATGGGCAGAATCAGAGGGCCTTCTGCTGGACGCGCTTCCGGACGCGCGTCCAGCATGGCGTCCGCTCGGCGAAATTAAATACACCAAGGGCTTTTCAGCTCTATTCTTCTTCTCCCACTCCAAGTTTTCTTCCCTATCACTCCCAACTCTCAAAAGATGATGAATGTAGGTAACCTCTCCACTTCTCCTATCTCAAGTGTCTTTGGATCACCTCCTCCAAGTCCAAAGGTAAATTTCTTGGAATTTCTTTTTCTTCTACTTTGGTATGATGATGAGTGATCATTTTAATGTTCCTTGCTACCAAAGATCTTGCTTGATCTTGTACTTTTCTAGCTTGAATTGATGTTGAATTGATGTTATTATGCTTAATAGTGGTTAGGTCATACAAATCTCATACATGTTTGCATTTTGCTAATGTTGCACATCGAGTGTTTGATAATATGTCACCAAGCTTGTATAGTGCAAATTTTGCTTGAATTTGGTCACAACTTGATTGTTGGTAATCTAACACTTGAAATTGTTCTTTAGGGGATCCCAACGACCGAAATGATGGTGCCTAGACACACCCTTGAAAGGGGTGAAACAAGTAGAGGGAACCATGATGACTCGTCAAGCGAAGAAGGGGAAGGGTATAACATGGAATATGCGAATAGGGGATTGATGCTACAAGTCGAAGACCTCTTTAGGTTTCGACACTTTCGTGCAAAAGAGATAATAGAATGGTGTTTTGTAGACACCCCCACCCTAGATGCCCTAGGGATCCGAAGGGAATACGAGAGGATTGCCACACAACCATTTTGGAGAACAATATGTAGTTGGCGGGATGCAACCTACACCCCTATAGTTAGGGAATTTGTAGCTACTTTGGAAGTAAAGGAAGAAATCCAAAACCGCCGATATCCAAGCATCAAGTTCAAGTTGTTCAACAAGGAGTACAATATTTCTTCCGATAAGCTTGGGAATCTACTTGGGTTCTACACACTTGCGGACCAAAGCCAAGCATGGTATGCCAATCTAGTTGAGGATTTTGAGAGTGAGCTCCAAGAGGATTTCTTTTGGTGGTCTATAGCTAGGCCGGGAGTTACTTGGCGAGCTTCATAGACTAGTGCTAGATCCAAAAGTGCTATTTATTTATTTATTTATTCTGTTATTTTACTATATTATATGAACTGACTTACAAAAAAGTTAAATCAACTGCTCCTATTGCAAAATAACATTTTATCACAATAAAGAGTACTATTATTATTACTTGATATTTTTTTACAACAAATATTTTGTTTATCCCAAATTCCTAATGTAGTGAATAAAACTAAGAAGTAATATGTCCATTGTGGTTGCCTCTTTCCTTGTATTCGTTCAATGCAACACTACTATCATCTCAGTTTGACTTTCCATCCTCAAAATAATTTTTAGTTTCCGGAACAAAGCTCCTAAGGAGTAGAGTGTAGGTAACCACCAGTGTTTTCCAATATCATTAAATAAATATTTTCAGAATAGAAATATTTTTCTATTATTAAATATTTTAATAAAAATACAGCTAATTATTTTACTATGGCCTTTAGATAATTTATTTTTATAACTTATTATTTTACTTTGAGCTTGAATCTCAGCTTGCATGTGGTCTCTAACTAATGTGCCATTATCTCCTTCAGGTAAAATAAAGAATTCCAAAACAAAAAAAAAAAAAAAAAAAAAAAAAAAAAAAAAAAACGGTTAATAAATTTCTTTGTACCGGCAAATTGTAGTTTGGGAACATAACACCATTGGCACGCTTGAAAACTTTTCTCCATCTATCAATTAGTATTATTTTCTAGTCAGTCGAGTTATATTTTTTCAATCGGACAACAAGTGCACCTTCACCAACAGTTCATATTACAACCACAAGGTTCCTGAACTAACCACAAAATACTCAATCACATTAAAAGAACTAATGAAATACATACAGGAGATTTCAATTAAGGTACTTTAAATATACTAAATTGCTAATATACAGTATTCTCATATGTTTCTTACCATGACCGGATATCCATAGCTTCAAATGAGTTTAGAAACACAACATCATAGTTGCAAACAGCACATATGAACTCATTTTATTGCTAATATTGTGTTGTTTGCGGCTACGATGTTGTGTTTCTGAAATCATTTGAAGCTATAGATATCCTTGTTAGGACTCCTAGTGTTAGTCATGTTAGGACTCCTATTGTTAGATACTTCTATTCTTGTTATACTTCTATAGTTTGTATATAGGTGTTACAGATCATATTGTACAGTCAAGATTGAATATATACAAACCNTTTTTTTTTTTTTTTTTTTTTTTTTTTTTGCATGGCCGACGCTGCGTCTACGGCTGTTTCATCGGAGAGGACGGTCTCCGACGGCGCTCCGTCTCCTCTGCCGGCGTCGAATGCTCTCTCGTCGGCTCATCATTACGTTAGTATTAAATTAACTTCACGTAACTTCCTTTTTTGGAGAGCTCAGCTGGTTCCGTTTCTTCACGGTCAGCGCTTAATGGGATTCATTGATGGTTCAATCCCTGCTCCGCCTATGCTGCTTCCGCCACCGGCTGCTACGCCGACTGCTGCCCCTGCCGTCAACCCGGCGTACGCGCCTTGGTTCCACCAAGACCAAGCGATTCTGTCGATGATCATCTCATCGCTTTCGGAGGAAGTTATTCCAATTGTTCTCGGCAAGCAAACTTCCATGGCAGCCTGGAATGCCCTCGAACTCGCCCTAGCTTCCACTTCCCGCGCTCGTGCTGTCCATTTACTCGGCCAACTTCAGACTTTGCAGCAGGGTGAAGCCTCTGTTGCGGACTATTTAGGTCGTGTGAAGGTTCTTCTTGNTTCCTTTTTTGGAGAGCTCAGCTGGTTCCGTTTCTTCACGGTCAGCGCTTAATGGGATTCATTGATGGTTCAATCCCTGCTCCGCCTATGCTGCTTCCGCCACCGGCTGCTACGCCGACTGCTGCCCCTGCCGTCAACCCGGCGTACGCGCCTTGGTTCCACCAAGACCAAGCGATTCTGTCGATGATCATCTCATCGCTTTCGGAGGAAGTTATTCCAATTGTTCTCGGCAAGCAAACTTCCATGGCAGCCTGGAATGCCCTCGAACTCGCCCTAGCTTCCACTTCCCGCGCTCGTGCTGTCCATTTACTCGGCCAACTTCAGACTTTGCAGCAGGGTGAAGCCTCTGTTGCGGACTATTTAGGTCGTGTGAAGGTTCTTCTTGAAGACCTTGTNTGGACTATTTAGGTCGTGTGAAGGTTCTTCTTGAAGACCTTGTGCTTGCGGGTCGACCGGTGACTGATGATGAGATGAACATCTACGCCTTCCGAGGCTTGCGGGCGGAGTTTCGTTCCTTTGCGGCATCCCTGTCCACTCGGCCGGTGCCCTTAACGTTGGAGGAGATGGCGGATTTGTTAGGGGCTCAGGAGTTTGCTCAGGAGGAGATGGCGGATTTGTTAGGGGCTCAGGAGTTTGCTCATGTTGCTGAATTCTCGCCCGCTGGAATGCAGTCGCCGTCGGCTGCTCATGTTGCTCGGCGTGGTTCGAGTCGCGGAGGTCGTCGCGGCTCACAGCAGTGGCGCGGTGGCCAGTCGCGATCTGGTGGTGGTTCTGCAGCGTCTGGACAGTTCGCGCAGCAGTGGCACGGTTCTGGTTCTGGAGGCCAGGGTCGTGGGCAGCAGCGTGGTGGTCGTGGCGGCTCGAGGTCAAATTTACGTTGCCAAATTTGTGATATACCCGGGCATTCGGCTTTGACGTGCTATCGTCGCTATTCAGTTGGGTCGCAGGCTCATATGGTTTACCAGGACTCTACTGACTCGGGCTCGTTGGCTTCTCAGACTTGGTTCCCGGATACGGGGGCCACCGATCATGCCACTCCGGATGCTCGTTCTTTCACAGCGGCTGAGGACTATGTTGGTACTGACTCCCTTCGGGTTGGTAATGGTAAGGCTCTGCCTATTTCTAGTGTTGGTTCTACATCGTTTACTACCCCATCCCGTTCTTTTAAGATGTCTCGCGTTTTACATGTTCCTGATTTGTCTGCGTCATTGCTTTCTGTTCAGAAATTTGCTTCTGAAAATTCTGTGTTTTTTGAGTTTTACCCCACTTATTTTGTTGTGAAGGATATCCGCACCAAAGCGGTCCTCCTCAGGGGTAACAGTTCGGGTGGTTTATATTCTTTGCTGGTTTCTACACCTTCTGCTTTTGTTTCGGCCCGGGCATCGTCTTCGGTGTGGCATGGACGCCTTGGCCATCCTCATCATCGTGCTCAGAGTCACATATTGAAGTCTTGCTTAGTTAGTTCGTCTAGTAGATTAGATTCTATTTGCACTGCTTGTAAGCTTGGGAAATCTGCGCGTTTCCCTCTTTCTAGTGTTCGTTNTGGAGGAGATGGCGGATTTGTTAGGGGCTCAGGAGTTTGCTCATGTTGCTGAATTCTCGCCCGCTGGAATGCAGTCGCCGTCGGCTGCTCATGTTGCTTGGCGTGGTTCGAGTCGCGGAGGTCGTCGCGGCTCACAGCAGTGGCGCGGTGGCCAGTCGCGATCTGGTGGTGGTTCTGCAGCGTCTGGACAGTTCGCGCAGCAGTGGCACGGTTCTGGTTCTGGAGGCCGGGGTCGTGGGCAGCAGCGTGGTGGTCGTGGCGGCTCGAGGTCAAATTTGCGTTGCCAAATTTGTGATATACCCGGGCATTCGGCTTTGACGTGCTATCGTCGCTATTCAGTTGGGTCGCAGGCTCATATGGTTTACCAGGACTCTACTGACTCGGGCTCGTTGGCTTCTCAGACTTGGTTCCCAGATACGGGGGCCACCGATCATGCCACTCCGGATGCTCGTTCTTTCATAGCGGCTGAGGACTATGTTGGTACTGACTCACTTCGGGTTGGTAATGGTAAGGCTCTGCCTATTTCTAGTGTTGGTTCTACATCGTTTACTACCCCATCCCGTTCTTTTAAGATGTCTCGCGTTTTACATGTTCCTGATTTGTCTGCGTCATTTCTTTCTGTTCAGAAATTTGCTTCTGAAAATTCTGTGTTTTTTGAGTTTTACCCCACTTATTTTGTTGTGAAGGATATCCGCACCAAAGCGGTCCTCCTCAGGGGTAACAGTTCAGGTGGTTTATATTCTTTGCCGGTTTCTACACCTTTTGCTTTTGTTTCGGCCCGGGCATCGTCTTCGGTGAGGCATGGACGCCTTGGCCATCCTCATCATCGTGCTCAGAGTCACATATTGAAGTCTTGCTTAGTTCGTTCGTCTAGTAGATTAGATTCTATTTGCACTGCTTGTCAGCTTGGGAAATCTGCGCGTTTCCCTCTTTCTAGTGTTCGTTAGCTTGGGAAATCTGCGCGTTTCCCTCTTTCTAGTGTTCGTTCTTCTAGTACTCATGTCTTAGATTTGGTTTATAGTGACATTTGGGGCCCTGCTCCGGTTACTTCTGTTAATGGATACCGCTATTTCGTTATTTTTGTCGATGATTTTACTCGCTTTACTTGGTTTTATCCTATGCGTTTAAAATCTGATTTATATGCTGTTTTTGCCCAATTTCGTGCTTTGGTTGAGCGCTCTTTTGGCTGTCGTATTAAGTCTATTCAGTCCGATCTTGGGGCTGAATACAAGAAGTTGCATTCTGAGTTTCTTCGTCTAGGTATTTTTCATAGGCAGTCTTGCGCTTACACTCACGAGCAAAACGGTCGTGTTGAGCGTAAGCATCGTCATATAGTTGAGACAGGTCTTACTTTGCTTGCTCATTCTTCTGTTCCCTCTCGATTCTGGGATTATGCGTTTGAATGTGCGGTTTATCTTATTAATCGTATGCCTACTTCTGTTTTAGCCAATAAGAGTCCCTATGCTGTCTTATATCGGTCACCGCCCTCCTATTCTTTTCTGCGTGTCTTCGGTTGTCGGTCACCGCCCTCCTATTCTTTTCTGCGTGTCTTCGGTTGTTTGTGTTTCCCACACTTACGTCCGTATAATCGTCATAAAATGAGTTTCCGGTCTGTTCCCTGTGTTTTTCTTGGTTATCCTGATTCTTTTCGGGGGTATCGATGTATGGACTTAAACACTAACAAAGTCTTCATCTGTAGGCATGTTCGTTTCGATGAGCATGTGTTTCCTTTTGCTACTAAGCCAATTGTGCAGCCCGATGTGAGTCCTCAATCGTTGCCATGGGGTGTTGCCCGGTTAGCTCCTGCTTCCCCTAACACGGAGGTGTTGTCTACTCTAGATTCTCAGCAGGTGGTCCCGTCTCGGGGTCGTCGTACTCGTGCAGTGCCCCAGGGTCCTGGTCCCATGACTCGGAGTCGGGTTCAGAAGGAAGGTGCGGTTCTGGTTGCCTTGTCTGTTGAGTTGAGCCCGTCAGAGCCTACTTGTTATACTCAGGCTGCTCGGTTTCCTGAATGGCGTGAGGCTATGGATGCTGAGTTCAATGCACTGCTGCAGAATCAGACTTGGAGACTTGTTCCGTTTAAGCAGGGCATGAATGTTGTGGGCTGCAAATGGGTTTTTCGCACCAAGCGAAAGGCGGATGGTTCGGTTGATCGGCACAAAGCCAGACTTGTGGCCAAAGGCTTCAATCAGGTGGCAGGTCAGGATTTCTTTGATACGTTTAGTCCTGTTGTGAAGCCAACTACGGTACGTCTACTTCTGTCTTTGGCACTTTCTTCAGGCTGGGCTGTGCGGCAGCTTGACGTGCACAATGCGTTCTTAAATGGGAATCTAGCTGAGACTGTGTATATGGCTCAACCGCCTGGTTATGCCGATTTGGATTTTCCGGACCATGTGTGTTTGTTGCAGAGATCTCTGTATGGTCTTAAGCAGGCTCCGCGTGCGTGGTTCTTGTGTTTACATGCTTTTCTTTTGTCGGTTGGTTTTAGGGCTTCTAAGACCGATGTGTCTCTGTTCATTTACTCTCAAGGGGACTTGCGTGTCTATCTGCTTGTTTATGTGGACGATATCCTTGTTATGGGGAGTGACTCTGATTTGGTATCTGTGCTGATATCTAAACTCTCCGTGGCGTTTAAAATTCGGGATCTTGGTAGCCCGTCTTTCTTTCTGGGAATTGAGACTGTAGCTCTTGATGGCGGTTTACTGCTTTCTCAGAAGCGGTATATGCTTGATATTCTCAAGCGCGCAGGTATGACTGACTGCAAGCCTTTGGCAACCCCTATTCCTGTATCTCGTTCTTCTGGTGTGTCCTCTGAACCATATGCAGATCCCACGAGATACAGGAGTCTTGCAGGTGCTTTGCAGTATCTCACTATTACTCGTCCGGATTTATCGTTTGCGGTGAATCAATTGTGTCAGCATATGCATTCTCCTTCGGCGGATCACTGGGCTCAGCTTAAGCGAGTTCTTCGGTATGTGAAGGGCACTACTCATATGGGTTTGAAACTGCGTAAGTCTTCTCCTTTGGCTATTCATGCTTACTGTGACTCGGATTGGGCTGGCTGTCCTGTGGATCGGAAATCTACAAGTGGGTTTGCTGTGTTCTTGGGGTCCAATCTTGTGTCATGGGTCTGCAAGAAACAGCGTACTGTAGCTCGTTCGTCTACCGAAGCCGAATACAAGGCCATTGCGGATGTTTGTGCTGAGGTCACTTGGGTTGTCTCTTTACTTCGTGAACTTGGCTTGCCCCCGTCCTCTTCGCCGACACTGTGGTGTGACAATCTGGGTGCCACGTATATGTGTGCTAATCCCGTGTTTCGTGCTCGCACGAAACACATTGAGATAGACTATCATTTTGTTCGTGATAAGGTGGCTGCAGGTGAGCTTCAGGTTAATTTCATCTCCACCAAAGATCAGTTGGCTGACATCTTCACCAAACCATTGGCGGCTCCTCGTTTTACCTTTCTTCGTGACAAGCTTCAGGTCGCTGCGCCTTCCTGAGCTTGCGGGGGAGTGTTAGGACTCCTAGTGTTAGTCATGTTAGGACTCCTATTGTTAGATACTTCTATTCTTGTTATACTTCTATAGTTTGTATATAGGTGTTACAGATCATATTGTACAGTCAAGATTGAATATATACAAACCTTAATCATCCTGTCTTGGTAAGAAACATATGAGAATACTATATATTAGCAATTGTTTTACGAGATTTAAAGTACCTTAAGTGAAATCTTTCTCTTGTTTCTATATATGTATTTCATTAGTTCTTTTAATGTGATTGAGTATTTTGTTGTTAGAGTCTTATGCAGAACCTTTTAAAAGTGTGGTTGTTATATGAACAGTTGGTGAAGGTCTGCCCGATTTAAAAAGTATTAGCTCAACTGGCAATAAAATAATGCTAGTTGATAGGTGGAGAAAAGTTTTCAAGCGTGCCAATGTTGTTATGTTCCCAAACTACAATCGTTTGGTACAAAGAAATTTATTAACTTATTGTTTTTTGTGTTGGAATTCTTCATTTTACCTGGACGAGATGATGACCCAATAGTTAGAAATTAAAGCATGTGAGCTGAGATGCAAGCTGAGATGTTGGCTCAACTACAAGTTGAAAGAGCTCAAATGCGAGCTTATATTACAAGTTTGATGGACGAGTTGCGTCGCAATGGCATTCCACCTACTTCTATGACATGACCTCTAACTAATCAAATTGAACATTCTGCTAATTCAAATACTGAAAACCTAGGAGACGATTAGATTACGTGTATTAATATATTTGGTTCCGTTTCTAATGATGTAATACTTTACACAGTTAAACTTTTGTTATTGTTATTGAGTTTGAATTTCTTAACATAATATATTTGCAATTATATTATTGAAGTATTATGTTATAGGCTTATACATGTATGTCGTATTAAAAATAGTGTTGCAAAAATCGCGCCTAGGCGCTAGGCGGCACCCGGCCACGTCGAGGAAGGCCGAAATCGGCCTCCTCCGCGGCCGAGCGCCTAGCCGGCCGACTAGGCGGCGCCTAGGCCGCCTAGCCCGCCTGGGACGCCTAGGTCGTCTAGCCCGCCTGGCCGAGCGCCTGGGCCGCCTAGGCCGGCCGGCTGGTTTTTTTTTTTTAATTAAAAAAATTATAAATCTAAAACATTTAAACTATTAATGTTATAATGTATTAACTAATACTCTAATAATCTAATAATAAGTAATAACTTAATAAAATAATAAGTAATAACTAAATTAAACTAATAAGTAATGCACTAATAATTAATAAATAATAACTAATAACTTAATAAGTATTAAATATTTAACTATTAAAGTGTAAAGACTTACAATATTAAACACTTTACAATTATTAACACTTAAAATATTTTTTTAAAATTTTTTTTAAATAAAAAAAAAACCTTTTTTTTAATTAAAAAATTATAAATCTAAAACATTTAAAATATTAATGTTATAATTTATTAACTAATACTCTAATAATCTAATAATAAGTAATAACTAATAAGTAATAACTTAATAAAATAATAAGTAATAACTAAATTAAACTAATAAGTAATGCACTAATAATTAATAAATAATAACTAATAAGTAATAACTTAATAAAATAATAAGTAATAACTAAATTAAACTAATAAGTAATGCACTAATAATTAATAAATAATAACTAATAACTTAATAAGTATTACATATTTAACTATTAAAGTGTAAAGACTTACAATATTAAACACTTTACAATTATTAACACTTAAAATATTTTTTTTAATTTTTTTTTAAATAAATAAAAAAAAACATAGGCGCCCCCCACGCGCCTAGAGGGCGCCTAGCGATTTTTGCAACCTTGATTAAACATGTATTTTTTAGTTTGTTCCACACTGTGGACCATGGTCATCCATACAATAATTTGCCTTTTTCCTTGGGATGTAGAGAGAAAGAGCCATAGTGTATATATTTTTAATTTGAGCGAATCATTTTTGATCCTATATTTATGTGACAATTCACACTTAGTCTTTCTTTTACCTAACATCTCTCTTTGGTCTTAGTATTATTGTAACATGAGTATTTTTGGTCCTTTATCAACAAAACCGTCTAAACTCTGTAAAATAAAAGGGCATTTAAGTCTTCAATTATTCTTCTTTTCAAAAATAAAAAATAAAAATATAGCGGGTCAACTCACTTTCAGGGCCGGCGCAATTGGGGGCCCTATTTAAAAAAAAAAAATTCTACATCTACTATATTAATAAGAGCCAAAGAGAGTTAGGCCTAAAATGGATAGAAAAAATGGCGGTCAAATCATTTAATCAAATGGATGGTTCAGATGAATTATTTAATCAAATAGATGGTTAAGATAATTCAGATTAATATTATTAATAGAGATTACCTAATTTAACCTTACTTTTATGATTATCCGTTAAGTTTTCCGTTAAATATTCTCTTCTCCGTTAATATTCCGTTAACTTTTAACTTACCCATTAATGTCTATAAGAAATGTCTTAGGTTCGAACCTCATCTCAATCAAATTTGACATAATTAAGTTTCTCACTCTATTTTACTCTTATTAAATTATATTCTCTTCTCCGTTAATATTCCGTTAACTTTTAACTTACCCATTAATTTCTATAAGAAAGGTCTTAGGTTCGAACCTCATCTCAATCAAATTTGACATAATTAAGTTTCTCACTCTATTTTACTCTTATTAAATTAAATAAATTAGTAGCTACAACAAAAAATGATACATATGTATTTCTTTAATTTAGAATTATGTGTTTACAATACCTTTACTTGAAAAAATTATTCATTATCAAAAAATTAAATTAAATAAGAGAAATAATTTCATTAGTTATATTGTCTTTATTTTCTCTCATGCAAAGATTCTTTACATTCAAATTTATCAATTGATATTCATTACATTGTCCATTATCTTATTTTTACAATATCTTGTAATTAAATATCAAAGTTATAGTACAAAATAATGTTATATATTTATTTACCAAGTATTTTATTAATACTATGAAAATTTTATTTAAAAATATTTTGAAGCTAATTATATTAACTACTCGGGAATTGGTTGACAAAGAGAGTACTCAAATAACCCAATAAATTGAAGCAAAATCACTCTATTTTACTCTTATTAAGTTAAATAAATTAGTAGTTACACAAAAAAATGATATGTATGTATTCCTTTAATACCATGAAAAAAAATAAAAAAGAATACTTTGAAACCAATCATATTAACTACTTGGGGGATTTGTTGACAATGAAAGTACTCAAATAACCTATTACCCAGCAGATTGAAGCGAGAAACTATCATTTAATATCTTTAGAATACATAATATTTTAAATTTTCAAATTTTTATTTTTATTTTGAAAATTTTCAAATTTTTATTAATTTATTTAATCTTTTTTCTTAAACTAGAGATTTCTTTATCCACAATAACTCATTCAACAATAATAGTTGAACCAAATGAACCCCAAGTAAAACACCTAAAGGAAAGTTCATAGCTCCTATATCATAATCTCATTGCATGACGTTGTCATCTATGCTACCAACAATAACCGAATTGCAAATAACACACTACCAACAAAAAGAAAGAGAACAAATAGTAAAGATAAAGACAATGACAATGTTACTCAAAAGATAATTAAGAACACTTAGAAAAATTCAAACTAAAAGTAGTATTTATTTAGACTATCATTTTTAGACCAAATATTTAGACTATCGATTTTACAAGGTTGCAAACATTTATTTTAGTAATAATTATAATGAACTTTTTATATTATCTTGGATTCATATACTTTGAGTTAGATATTTAAATAAAAAAATTCGACATTCAATTACTCATGTATAAACTTCTCCTATATAATTTTGCACTGATATACTTTCAAATATTTATTTAAATATAAACATTGACATTAACTCATTCGCGCAATGCGCGTATAAAACTAGTATAATATATAAGCGTAACTGCATGTGCAAGACCAGAAGCCAAATCTCACAAAGGTACAAATATTAGGTAATCTGCTTTCAAAAAGGCAATCTCTTTCCTTTATGTTCACGCAATTTTATGTAGATATATATATTATATAAATAGCATTAGGCATCCGCATCCCTTTTTCCCAATTTTCTTTTGCACCATTACTCCCATTAGGCAACCTTTTCCTTCACCCTATGTATTTATATTATGTATACAATATATAATATTAGATTATTATTTTGATTCCATTAACATTAAGCATTAGTTTTTTTTTTTTTTTTTTGAAAAGTACATTAAGCATTAGTTATTACCAAAATTGTTGCTTAATGTTTATTTACACAAATCTCACAAATAAACTACAGAATCACAGACGAGTGTGACGATAGACGTGATAGGATTGAAGAATTTCTCTTGATCGTACAAAGTCACAAATTTTCAAGTTCTTCAATTCTCTTAATAGGTAATTAAAATTACTAAATATTTCACAATTATTGTTTATTGTTTTATTTACATGACTTAATAATTCTTATTTCAAAATAATATATTCAAGAATTTGTTTCTTGATTAATTATTTGTTCATACAGTTTCTAAATAAATTTTTATTTTTTCTTTAGAGTTTTATAATTATGTCTTCAAGAAAATATTCATCTGGGTTTGAAAAGCGTAAAAAGTGTAGAAGCAATATTTATATTTTGAAACAACTTTTTGCAGTTGTTATGCCATGAACTTGGGTCCACCTTACAATATTTATATTTTGAAAAAACTCCATGTTCATAATTTCATAACTCCATGTTCACATTTTCATAACTCCATGTTCACAATTTCATAACTCCATGTTCACAATTTCATAGTTCAATATTCACAATTTCATAACTCTATATTGTGAACATAGAATTCTAAAACTGTGAACATAGAGTTGAAAATTATATATATAAATTGTGAACATAGAGTTCTAAAATTGTGAACATAGAGTTATAAAATTATGAACATAGACTCGGTTCCATAGCATAATTTGCCAACTTTTTGATCTATCAACTATTATTTATATATACAAATTATTTGAAAAAATAGCCCAATTTAAAATATTGCACAGGACCTCATTTTTTATTGGAACGGCCCTGCTCACTTTGTATGAAAAGATTAAAATGACTTTGTATTTAACGACATTTCAATGATTTTGTTGACAGAGGATGAAAAATGGTCATGACACAATATTTATGATCCGATATTTATGTGACAATTCACTCTTAGTCTTTCTTTTACCTAACATCTCTCTTTGGTCTTAGTATTATTATTGTAACATGACTATTTTTTGTCCTTTATCAACAAAATCGTTTAAATTCTGTAAAATAAAAAGACATTTAAGTCTTCAATTATTCTTCTTTTCAAAAATAAAAAAATAAAAATATTGCGGGTCAACTCACTTTCAGGACCGGCGCACAGGGCCCCCTATTTAAAAAGTAATTAATTCTATATATAATATATAAGCGTAACTGCATGCGCAAGACCAGAAGCCAAATCCCACAAAGGCACAAATATTAGGTAATCTGCTTTCAAAAAGGTAATCTCTTTCCTTTATGTTCACGCAATTTTATATAGTTATATATCTACTATACTAATAAGAGCCAAAGAGAGTTAGGTCTAAAATGGGTAAAAAATAGCGGTCAAATTATTTAATCAAATAGATGGTTCAGATGAATTATTTAATCAAATAGATGGTTAAGATAATTCAGATTAATATTATTAATAGAGATTACCTAATTTAACCTTACTTTTATGATTATCCGTTAAGTTTTCCGTTAAATATTCTCTTCTCCGTTAACATTCCGTTAACTTTTAACTTACCCATTAATTTCTATAAGAAAGGTCTTAGGTTCGAAACCCATCTCAATCAAATTTGACATAATTAAGTTTCTCACTCTATTTTACTCTTATTAAATTAAATAAATTAGTAGCTACAACAAAAAATAATACATATGTATTTCTTTAATTTAGAATTATGTGTCTACAATACCTTTATTTGAAAAAATTATTCATTATCAAAAAATTAAATTAAATAAGAGAAATAATTTAATTAGTTATACTGTGTTTATTTTCTATCATGCAAAGATTCTTTACATTCAAATTTATCAATTGGTATTCATTATATTATTGTCCATTATTTTATTTTTACAATATCTTGTAATTAAATATCAACATTATAGTACCAAATAATGTTATATATTTATTTACCAAGTATTTTATTAATACTATGAAAAAAAAATTAAAATAATTTGAAGCTAATTATATTAACTACTTGGGGCAAAGAAAGTACTTAAATAATAACCCAACAAATTGAAGCGGAATCACTCTATTTTACTCTTATTGAATTAAATAAATTAGTAGTTACACCAAAAAATGATACATATGTATTTCTTTAATACCATGAAAAAAATAAAAAAATAATTTGAAACCAATCATATTAACTACTTGGGGGATTTGTCGACAATGAAAGTACTCAAATAACCCATTACCCAGCAAATTGAAGCGAGAAACTACATTTTAATATCTTTGGAATACATAATATTTTAAAATTTCAAATTTTTATTAATTTATGTAATCTTTTTTCTTAAACTAGGGATTTATTTATCCGCAATAACTTATTCAACAATAATGGTTGAACCAAATGAACTCCAAGCAGAACACATAAAGGAAAGTTCATAGCTCCTATATCATAATCTCATTGCATGACGTTGTCACCTATGCTACTAACAATATCCGAATTGCAAATAACACTACCAACAAAAAGGAAGAGAACAAATAGTAATATGAAGACAATGACAATGTTACTCAAAAGAGAATTAAGAGCACTTAGAAAAATTCAAATTAAAATTAGTATTTTAGACTATCATTTTTAGACCAAATATTTAGATTATCGATTTTACAAGGTTGCAAACATTTATTTTAGTAATAATTATAATGAATTTTCTATATTATCTTGGATTCATATACTTTGAGTTAGATATTTAAATAAAAAAATTCGACATTCAATTACCCATGTATAAACTTCTCCTATATAATCTTGCATTGATATACTTTCAAATATTTATTTAAATATAAACATTGGACATTAACCCATTTGCGCAATGCGGGTATAAAACTAGTACATTATATAAATAGCATTAGGCATCCGCATCCCTTTTTCCCAATTTTCTTCTGCACCATTACTCCCATTCGGCAACCCTTTTCCTTCCCCGTATGTATTTATATTATGTATACAATATATAAATATTAGATTATTATCTTGTTTCCATTAACATTAAGCATTAGTTTTTTCTGAAAACACATTAAGCATTAGTTATTACCAAAATTGTTGCTTAATGTTTACATTAAGCATTAGTTATTACCAAAATTGTTGCTTAATGTTTATTTACACAAATCTCACAAATAAAAATTGTTGCTTAATGTTTATTTACACAAATCTCACAAATAAACTACAGGATCACAGACGAGTGAGACGATAGACGTGATAGGATTGAAGAATTTCTTGATCGTACAAAGATTCCATTAACATTAAGCATTAGTTATTACCAAAATTGTTGCTTAATGTTTATTTACACAAATCTCACAAATAAACTACAGGATCACAGACGAGTGAGACGATAGACGTGATAGGATTGAAGAATTTCTCTTGATCGTACAAAGTCACAAATTTTCAAGTTCTTCAATTCTCTTAATAGGTAATTAAAATTACTAAATATTTCACAATTTTTGTTTATTGTTTTATTTACATGACTTAATAATTCTTATTTCAAAATAATATATATTCAAGAATTTGTTTCTTGATTAATTATTTGTTCATATAGTTTCTAAATAAATTTTTATTTTTTCTTTAGAGTTTTATAATTATGTCTTCAAGAAAGTATTCATCTGGGTTTGAAAAGCGTAAAAAAGTGTAGAAGCAATATTTATATTTTGAAACAACTTTTTGCAGTTGTTATGCCATGAACCCGGTCCGCCTTGCAATATTTATATTTTGAAACAACTCCATGTTCATAATTTCATAACTCCATGTTCACGTTTTCATAACTCCATGTTCACAATTTCATAACTCCATGTTCACAATTTCATAGTTCTATGTTCACAATTTCATAACTCTATATTGTAAACATAGAGTTCTAAAATTGTGAACATAGAGTTCAAAATTATATATATAAATTGCGAACATAGAGTTCTAAAATTGTGAACATAGAGTTATAAAATTATGAACATAGACTCGGGTCCATAGCATAATTTGCCATCTTTTTGATCAACTATTATTTATATATACAAATTATTTGAAAAAAGGGTCCAATTTAAAATATTGCACAGGAACTCTTTATTGGAACGGCCCTGCTCACTTTGTATGAAAAGATTAAAATAACTTTGTATTTAATGACATTTCAATGATTTTGTTGACAGAGGACGAAAAATGATCATGGCACAATAATACTAGGACCAAATGAATGTTTTTAAAACGGACTAAAAGTAAAATATCATATATAAATATAAGACAAAAATAAAATTAATTCTATTTATTTTCCAACACCCAACTCATAGGAAATATGTCGATGGATTAGACCCAGGAAAAAGGACTTTATAAATGTACTTAACGACATACTGGACGTCAGTAACGTATCTGTAAAATTTCATCAGCTATACTCATTAATTTACCCGCGGAATTTAATTTTAAAAATTAAAATTAAATTATTAAATATGCTTTACTATAATTTCATATAATTACTCTTTCTTACTGTTAAAACGAATTTATTATATTTAAAATTGAAGGAGAAAATTGTAATTTACACACCTCACAAATATGTCAATTATCAATGTCTTCACCTCTGAATTATTAGTGGTGTAAATGTTGCCCCATCAATTTTAAAAATATGACATACATTGCCCCTCTCATTAATTATTAGTGGTGTAAATATGTTATCCACTGTTGTCCCAGTTCGAAGACCACATTTTTTCCTCCATTTTTCTTTCTTCCTTTGTTCTCCTTCCCCTGACAACAATGTTTCTCCTTCCTATTTGGGGATGGGCAATATACGTCACGTTTTGAAAATTGAGAGGCAACATTTACACCACTAATAATTCATGGGTGACATTGATAATTAGCATATTTGTGAGGGGCATAAATTACAATTTTTTCAAATTAAAAACAATTATTCTCTTTAAATTTGAAAATGAAGTTATTATTTTTCAAATTAAAATTTAGATTGTAAAATTTACTTTACTATGATTCATACAATCTACTATATATATATATATATATATATATATACTAAGTATTCTCTTCTCCGTTAATATTCCGTTAACTTTTAACTTACCCATTAATTTTTATAAAAAAAAGTCTTAGGTTCGAACCTCATCTCAATTAAATTTGGCATAATTAAATTTCTCACTCTATTTTACTCTTATTAAATTAAATAAATAGTAGCTACAACAAAAAAATGATACATATGTATTTCTTTAATTTAGAATTATGTTTCTACAATACCTTTATTTGAAAAAATTATTCATTATCAAAAAAATTAAATTAAATAAGAGAAATAATTTCATTAGTTATATTGTCTTTATTTTTTCTCATGCAAAGATTCTTTACATTCAAATTTATCAAATGATATTCATTACATTGTCGATTATCTTATTTTAACAATATCTTGTAATTAAATATCAAAGTTATAGTACAAAATAATGTTATTTATTTATTTACCAAGTATTTTATTAATACTATGAAATTTTTTTAAAAAAAAATAATTTGAAGCTAATTATATTAACTACTTGGGGATTGGTTGACAAAGAGAGTACTCAAATAACCCAACAAATTGAAGCGGAATCACTCTATTTTACTCTTATTGAATTAAATAAATCAGTAGTTACACCAAAAAATGATACATATGTATTTCTTTAATACCATGAAAAAAATAAAAAAGGGAGATTTTTTGACAATGAAAGTACTCAAATAACCCATTACCCAGCAAATTGAAGCGAGAAACTACCTTTTAATATCTTTGGAATACATAATATTTTAAATTTTCAAATTTTTATTAATTTATTTAATCTTTTTTCTTAAACTAGGGATTTCTTTATCCACAATAATTCATTCAACAATAATGGTTGAACCAAATGAATCCCAAGCAGAACACCTAAAGGAAAGTCCATAGCTCCTATATCATAATCTCATTGCATGGCGTTGTCATCTATGCTACCAACAATAACCGAATTGCAAATAACACACTACCAACAAAAAGGAAGAGAACAAATAGTAAAGATGAAGATAATGACAATGTTACTTAAAAGAGAATTAAGAACACTTAGAAAAATTCAAACAAAAAGTAGTATTTATTTAGACTATCATTTTTAGACCAAATATTTAGACTATCGATTTTACAAGGTTGCAAACATTTATTTTAGTAATAATTATAATGAATTTTCTATATTATCCTGGATTCATATACTTTGAGTTAGATATTTAAATACAAAATTCGACATTCAATTACCCATATATAAACTTTTCCTATATAATCTTGCATTGATATACTTTCAAATATTTATTTAAATATAAACATGAGGCATTAACCCATTCGCGCAATGCGCGTATAAAACTAGTTATTCTCTATAAGTTTCAATTTTAATTAATATTATATTATTGAAAATATGCCCTAATAAGGAATCACAACCCAGTGTTTGTTGAACTAATTTTCAATTTTAATTAATTTTCTGTTATTGAAAATACATGTCATAACAAGAACTGATCATTCAAGACATGCATGCCCCTATATATAATTAGTATGACATAACAAGAACTGATAGTTACTTAGCTACCTTATGGCTAGTATCAATCTCATGAGATATCAAAGTTATCAACTTCCATCATATTACCAAAGTCACGAGTCACGACAAAAAGTCAAAGTCACCATAACTCATCTATTCATTTTCCCTTGACAATACCATGCCCCAATCATTCATTGTTGTGACTCTAGCACTTGTGCCATCACCATCTACACCAACCGACTTATTAACACCATTACTATGTCCCTCATCATTAACTATGTCTTGATTAGATGGAAAAATAGAAGAGTAATTCATTCCTAAAATCTTTTTGAATGTACCCTGAAGACACGATTATAATTTTGAAGTTCAGCTACTCGTCAATGTATATCTTGCGTCTCATAACAAGTCAGTTTTGCTTCTATGTGTGCGTTTTTCAATATAATAAGTCATGACTAGGCTCCGGCCTAATATGTTTCTCTTTCTACAAAATAAATAAGTAATTATATAACTAAATACTATTAGTTAAAGACCTTGTGGTCAAGCGGCATAGCTGTGGCCTTTTCAAGTGAAAAGTATAACATTAAATTCTTTAGGCAATTTGTTTCTTTATTGCAGTTTTCAAACAAATTGGCAATATTCTATAATACAATTCTAAAAATATGAGAAGTTTAACATTAAATTCTTTAGGCAATTTGTTTCTTTATTGCAGTTTTCAAACAAATTGGCAATATTCTATAATACAATTCTGTATAGATTCCTAACTTAAAATTAGAATATTGAAGTCTTAATAGGATTCTATAATACAATTCTGTATAGATTCCTAACTTAAAATTAGAATATTGAAGTCTTAATAGGATTCTATAATACAATTTTGTATAGATTCTTAACTAAACCATTATTCTACCCAAAACAACGGTATATAAACCCCTCCCCTTCTCACTGGTATATTCACCCAAAACTAAACCTAACATATTCTGCAACACGCCATCTACTTTACATTCTATAGGTATGATTAGGGGTGGGCACTTCGGGATTCGGTTCGGTTTTTTCCGGTTTCGGTATCGGTATCGGTATTTCGGTATTACAAAAAATGATACCATTCGATTTTACAATAAAGTTTGGTTCGGTTTCGGTTCGGTATGAAACGGTTCGGTTTCGGTTCGGAATTCAGTTCGATTTAGGATGTTCAATTTTCAACATTTCCTAATTTTCCAAACAACACACTGCCAAACAATACATATTCGCATAATCAAAGTCTAAAATATAAATAAACCCATAAAAACAAAAAAATTCAAACACAAAATTAACATAGCAATCCAAATTGTAAAGTAATGTCTTGTTCATCCATCATCCCCTCATCACATATCAATATTAATTATTATTATTTATTATATATATTTATATAAAAAAGACGAATGGTTTTCGGTTCGGTTCGGTAAAAAACCGAACCATCCGGTTTCTCTATATTAAGTACCGTTTGGTTCTTTCGGTTTATACCGAACCGAACCGAATCACTTTGGTTCGGTTCGGTTACCCTAGGTATGATTGTCAAAATATTATCATGCTAATTCTATTATTTGTATTTTTACTCATATTGATTACAAATTTTTTTTTAAAAATCAATGATGGTATATATACTCATTAATTAGTATAACTTCAGTATCGTTATGTAAATATATCTATTGTATAATCTGTTCATCATATCTATACTTTTATCCTTGTATGTAGTGTTGTGGTTCTCATTATATTCCTCTATAATCTACACATTTTAGTTACTCCTAACTCCCTAATCTATGGTTTATGAATTTACGTTGTGGTTCACATTATATTATTTCATAACATCCTTTATGAACATATTTCCCATGACACAAGGATATTAGTCATGACAAATGCAGTAAAGTTAATTGATATTGACACACAAACTGTGGGGTGGAGTTGTACAGTTCATGTCATTAAGAAAAACGAACCAAAAAACGCTATTGAAACGCTTGAGAAAAAGTATATGCTCATCGTACTTGAGTATGAAACAGTAAGTAATAGTAAAAAATTTCTCCCTTTATTATTATTATTATCTTTTATATTTATTATTATTATTATTATTATGAAGATGCTCTCATTCACCACCAACATCATTGTAAATGCTACATCTAAATGCAAAGAACTCGGGTTCAATCAATAGTGTTTGATAATGACATTGGAATGCATGATATCACTTTACAAACCAACATATGGAACATCATCTCAAATGTCATTGTCAAACCTGTCCGGACGAACTATAAAGTACTTGATCACAAATACAATTACACATGGATTTTAAATGGTCGGACCGGTGTCCAAACAAGTGACAATAATGACACGCCATTTGCTCCCATATAAGTGGTTTATTTGTTTCTACCTACTTTAGTTGCAATTTAGTTATTTACAACTTCGTTATGTTTTATTAAAATATAGAGAAAATATCATTTTCAGTCCCTCAACTATAATACATGTATCAATTTTGGTCTTTGACTATTAAAAATTTCAAATTAGGTGCATGACTATTCAATTTGTATCACATTTGGTCGTTGACTATTAACATTTTCAAATTAGGTGTATGACTATTCATTTTGTATAACATTTGTGTTGGGAATATTTGTAATTAGGTTTTGATGATACCAAAAATGTGTTAGAATTTATTTGTAATTATTAGTCTCCAAAAGAAGAAAATGAAGAAACATCAAGTTCAGTAAACTGCTACAGTAAGGTTCAGTAAACTGCTACAGTAACTTCGAGAGATGCTACAGTACCATTCGCATGAGGCACTTTTGAACGAAGTTTTGAGGCCGAAGAAGAAGACAATAATCCATGAGAGGAGGATGGAAAAGGAGTTTGGATGTCATAGAATAAGGATATGATCCACGAGAGGTGGATTGGAAAGCCAAAGTACTAGTGAGAGGTAGATTAAAATGGTTGCAAGACATCAAGTTCGCGCTGCTACAGTACTTCGAGAGATGCTACAGTAATTCGAGAGGTGCTACAGTACCATCTGCAGGAGACGTTTTTGAACGGAGTTTTGAGGCTAAAGAAGAACATAAAAATCCACGAGAGGTGGATGGGAAAGGAGTTTGGATGTCATAGAAGAAGGATATAACTCACGAGAGGTGAATTGGAAAGCCAAAAGACTCGTGAGAGGTGGATCAAAATGGCTGCGAGACATCAAATTTTCGAGAGATGCTACAGTACTATTGCTACAGTGACATGAATAGTACTATTGCTACAGTAATCACGAAAAATACTCAGATGAAATTGGTTCAATGAGTGTTATTCTAGCAAGAAGACTTTTGGAAGAAGAAGTTGCGAGAGGTATGAAGAAATCCTTCAAGCTAGTTCAAGATTCAACTAAGGAATTAATTATACACTTGGAAGATGTCACATGGGAAAAGGTAATATGGGTGACAATATTTTATTTGAAAGAGTTCAAATAAAATTCAAAGTGATCAGGAGAAAGCTAAAGATGGAGAATGGGCATGGATATTTTATTCAAGAAAGATGGACTCAAGATAGTGGAAAGAATATTAAATCAAGCATGAAGACAAAGTTTCTTATCAACATGCAAGACACCATACGAGAATTATGGGAGTGGAATATTTTATGGAAGACTTCAAGTGGGATTTCAGATCAAGCTAGCACATGGGATACAAATTAAGGTGGAGCTTCAACGGGTAATGTATGGAGACTTGAACAAGGAAATATTTTATCAACTCCACTAAGCACGTGAAGGAGACAAAAATTAATGTGGGTTGTTTGGCAGATTTGGACTGCTGCCAAACGGTCAAATTAGCAACGGGAATATTTCTTCCCAAATATAAAACCCCAAGGCTTAGAAGAGTGAATAACCAGGGGAATACAAGACAGTGAATGCACATAAAGAAAAGAGAGGAAAAGCTCAACTTCGAGACATAAAATTCCAGTGTGCATATTCTAAGCTTAAAAGATAAAAGAATCACTTTGAAGGGAAGTTTTGAGTAGGCAGTGAAGGATAGGTGGACGGTGCGGCCATTCACTATCTCAAGGATTGTCAGGCAGTGAAGGATAGGAAGACGGTGCGGCTGTTTTCTATCTCAAGGATTGCCAAGAAGGGAAGAAGCGGGTTGCTTCTGTCCAGACTTTGTATTGGTGAAAATACATAGTGGATTTGCTCCTTGGAGTGAAAGGAAAACAGTGGACGTAGGTTGCGTTGGCCGAACCACTCAAATTCCTCTCTTGCACTTTACTTTACTGTTATTATTATTATTGTGCAACTAACCCCATAACTCTTATTCACACGAGCACACAATTTACAAAACGCTACAATCATATTTTACGCAAGCTTGAGACTTCCGCTGCAAGAAAATTTATTTCCTTAATTCTTTTCAGCTCACTTTGAGTTAGAATCGAAAATTTGATAAAGTCTATTCAACCCCCCCTTCTAGACTTTATAGCTTGCTCATCCGGGACCAACAATTTGGTCCTGCAATTAAATTTTCTGGCGAAGTCATCGGGGGTGGCCGGCGTTTTCTATTTTTTATTATTATTTTTTTATTTTTAAGTTTTTTTTTTATTTAAAAGTTACGGAGTATTAAGCTACTAGCTTATTTTAAAAACATTACCAAACAGAGCTTATAGCTTATTAGTAGTTTAAAATAAGCTATAAGCTCCTAAATAACCTCTGCCAAACAGAGCTTAAGTTATACTTTTAAATTATTACACTAACTAGTATTTTCGCCTGTGCGTTGCACGGAATGGATTTGTTATAATATTTAAAGAATATTTGGATCAATATACAATTATATATATTATAACATCGAATATTATATAGTGCAATTGATGAAATTGATTGGATCGATTAGGTTTTCTGATGTTTTCCTAGCTTGAATTAGAACAAATAATTGTCCTATTACCCCTACGTGGATAAATTTTTTATTATATATTGAGATAATAAAAATAAAGATGAAATTATAAAAAATTCTAATATTGAACGTGTACATTTATTTGATTATAAGATTAGTACACCAGTATTACTCAATTAATTGAACAATATATGACTTGTTTGTCTAAAATTATCTTTAAAAGATCTATAAGTAATATGACTTATATAATTATATTATTACTAAAGTAAATATGAGAAAATGAGAAATAAATTAATTATAATTATTATAAAAATAAATTCAACGACCAATGCTTAGTTTAATTACTATAATAATTATTAGGCAATTATTATTACTCAATTACACTAATATATGTGTAATTATAATTTTATACTTTAAGTATATTCATTTTCACCATATTGCATTTAGTTTTATCTCCCCCCCTCCATATTTGAATGAATTAATTTTGATTATTATAAAAATCTAACAACCCATGTTCAATTAATTTTATTTTAAAGTTTAAATAACTTAGAGTTTTCAAAAGGAAAGTATAATTAATTATTAAAGTTTTTAAATAATTTTCAGTCAATTAGTAATATCCTTTTCTTTTTTCGCCAAATGATTTTACTTTTATTAATAGTGTTGATACATGAGTATACATATTATCAATTAATAGATATTAGTTAATTTCTATTTTACATTTTCTTAACAAATAAGCTTATTAATTATTTGACCAATAAAATTTAATTAGTTGACTACAAAAGTTTGGGCGTAGAATGAAATAGGAAGATGTTACTTTTATATATAGTATAGAATATAGGTTACGATCTTTTTATATTTTAAATCAATTAGTAATATCATTTTTTCTTGGAATATAGATGACATATACTATTATTATTGAAATATTTCATTTCCATTTTTAATTTACTTTTACTATTGATGATGTAGAATATTATTATTGAAATATTTTCGTTTCATTTTTAATTTCCGTTCCACTGTTTAAATTTGTGAAAGATTTACGATTTAATTTTGATTTGATTTATTCTACTGTGTAATATTATTGTGAAAAATTAAAATGCAATGATTTGACAATTTTCTTTTCCGTTTTAATTAATTATGGATATTTTTTATTTTTCAGTCAATTATTAATATTCATTTCCTTTTCCAATTGACATAATTTCTGTTCTCTTTTCTATTTTTAATTTTCAATCAATTATTAATATTCATTTCCTTTTCCAATTTACCTAAGTTCCGTTCCATTTTTAATTGATGATGTAAAATATTATTGTGAAATATTTCTATCATAATATAATTACCATAATTACTAATAATGAATTATAATCAATTATAATTAATATTATTTTATCATAATAATTACCATATTACTAAAATGCCCCTACATTTGGACGGGAAATTTTGGATGAGGATATTACTTTTTTTATATATAGTATAGATATAGATAGTATAGATTATTATTATTATTATTATTACTATTACTACTACTACAACTATTACTATTAAATAATGATGCAATAATATATATATATATATATATATATATATATATATATATATATAATATTACTATTATTATTAATTCTAAATAATATTTTTGTCTAAATAGTTGACATTAGTAGTTTAAAATAAGTTATAAGCTCCTAAATAACCTCTGGCTCTGTTTGGCAGAGCTTATTTAGGAGCTTATAGCTTATTTTAAGCTATTAATAAGCTATAAGTTCTGTTTGGTAATGTTCTCAAAATAAGCTAGTAGCTTAAAATAATAGCTTATTTTGAAACGCTATTTGGGGTAGCTTTTCAAAATAAGCTAGTAGCTTTTAACTTTTTTCCATCATTATCCTTATTATTTTAAATAAATGACATCCTTTACCCCTCTCAATTAAAACCTCTTTGATATTTTCTTTTCATTATGTTTGGTTGTAATTTAAGTTTGATATTTATGTTTGAACATTAATTTTTGTATGAACTAATCTTATGAATTATAAATATATTTTTTTTACTTTATATATTTTCAAATATATGTTCTTACTTTATATTTTATTTAAATATATTGATTTTATTATTTTATATTTTAATATATAAACTAACCTATTTAAATTTAAAATTATTTAAATTGTATGAAGATGTATTTTTTAGTCTTTTTTACATTTATCAGCTTATCAAAAAGCTAATTTTACCAAACACTTTTAAGCATACCAGCTCCTCAGGTTTCAGCTTCGAGCTTATAGCTTTTCAGTTTTCAGCTACTTTTAAGCTTTCAGCTACCTTTTCAGCTAGGTTTGCCAAACATAGCCTCTGTCAAACAGAGCTTAAGTTATACTTTTAAATTATTACACTAATTAATAACCTAGCTTGAACTCACAAAACCATTCTTTCCTAACCTTGAGGGATGCTTTCTTGTATGATATCATAGGTTTCTTGGTAGTATTTTTTTTTAATGCAATTTAATCACTGCACGATTTGCATCATGTGGTTCGAAACCATATTTCCCAACAGGAGCTATCATAGCCAATCCACCCATCTCTAAATGGACTTCAAATTTCTCATCATTCCTTACAATAGATGCATCTGATGTAGCCATATATGGAGGGTTTGTGCCTTTCGAATCATTGGAACCATTGTTAACCCTACTTGGCCCATCCATAGGACCATTAGTGGATGGTGGAGAGTGTGAGGGTTACATATGCCATTGACCACCAACCACTTAAGGGTTACGAGGGGTCAATATGAAGATCGTAGGTTATTGACAATTATTATCACAAATGGAGTCAATTTCAGGAATGATCCCTTGACTATTACATTTATCAATTTTGATTCATGACTTGTAATTGGACCATAAATGGTCATATGCCTATTGACTTTTACCAATTTTCATCCTCAAATTTCAATTTGACCATAAATGGTCCTTCCATTATTGATTTAGTTCCATATTTTGAGATTTAGTTAAATATTCATTTTGTAAGCATTAAATTTAGTGATAAAGTACAAATAAGCCACTGAACTATTTGAGAAAATAGTAATTAAACTATCGAATTCAAATAATCCCCAAATAAGACACTGAATCCCGGAAAAAAAAAAGAGCAATTAACATTTTTAACAGGATAACTCCAGGTTTTTGCTGATTAGATTGCCAAATATTTTTTTTAACTTTATTATTATTATTATTATTATTATTATTATTATTATTATTATTATTATTATTATTATTATTATTATTATTATCCACCTGGATAGTAATATATCTTAAAGTAATTATAATCAAAATAGTTTGTATTGTCAAGACCTGATTTATTAAATAAACATAAGATCCAGTGAAAAAATAATAATAAATAAATAAATTAGATCTTGACAAGACAAAACTATTTGGATTATAATTACTTTAAAATATATTACTGTCTAGGTGGATTATAATAATAATAATAATAATAATAATAATAATAATAAAAAAGTAAAAAAAATATAATCATTTGGCAATTCAGTCAGCAAAACCTAGAGTTAACTTGTTAAAAATGTTAATTGTTTTTTTTTTTCGATTTTAGTGGCTTAATTACTATTTTTTCTGGGTTCAGTGGCTTATTTGGAATTATTCGAGTTCGATGTCTTAATTGCTATTTCCCAAATAGTTCAATGGCTTATTTGTACTTTATCCCTTAAATTTAAGGGTAAGAATGTAAAAATTGACTTGTTGTTGAGTTGGGCAAATTGGGTTCATAAACTTAATACATTGGGTTCATCATGGGTGAGAACGTGAAGAATTGGTTGATGCATAAGTAAATTTGAACCATCTTACTGATAAGTCTTTGAAACAAATTTGAGGCCATATTTGTTACTTCATCTTTAAGCATGTATATTTGGAGAGACTATTCTACTAGCTAATTTTTACATATTGTAAATTTAACATTTAATAAATGGATAGTTAATCGGAAGACTAAATTTGAAACAAAAAAAATCAATACTCAAGGAATCATTTATTACCATATTGAAAATTGGCGATGAAAATTGGTAAAGGTTAATATCCAAGGACCATTTATGGTTCAATAGTTAATGGACAATTTTTTGAATTAACTCTCACAACTTTTTCCAAATGAGTTACACCTATCTTGATGTAGGGGTGGAAGTTCTAGACAAGCATTTAGTAAGAACTCCATTAATGGGTATATGAAAGTGTTCTCGTCCCTATCACTACTACCACAATTGTAGGAGCTTGATCTAGAATTACCTTGCCTTCTTCAACTACGTCGTAATATCTACAACATTTTGAATACCATATTTTGAATGCATACAGCAAGAAAAAAAAAAAGTAAAGAATAAGCTAGTGGGCGAATAAGGGTGAATTGTCATTCTCATGGAATTAGTTTTATGGCGTGCAATTGTGAAAGCTAATACTAGACACAAGGTTCTGAGATAATCAATGAGAATAATCAAAGATCTAGAACAAGAACAACTAAAAGCAATAATCAAACAAGATGAAATTCAATAATATAACGAAAGACCTTGGTGAGGTAGCATGATACTCGATCTAAATGCCAAACTCCTTGAGGGTTGAGGGAGGAAAAATACCAAAATCGGGGATTCAAAGAAATGCACTCAAGAACCCAAATTTATAATTAAGTCACTATCGTGATCAAACAAACTTGTATTGAGATTAGGGATTGCCAGACTTTAGTGATGCATCAATCCCCAATCTAGCACTATAATAACAATCAAGCTAGTATTTAAGTCTCCCTAACTCCCCTATTTTCATAGAGGGAGTAAGGGGTTGCAAAGGAAAGGAATTGGGAATCCAACCTAACTCTTGTTCTGATTGAATCCCTCCAATTACATGTCAAGAATGTTATGCATCACACCTCAACAAGAGAATGCAAAGAAGTCTCCACAACATTTGGAACCCTAACTTCGAATTCCCCCCTTGGATGCAATAGTCATAACAAAGGTATTTAGAAGTTGAAACTACCATCAACCGAAGTTCTAAATAGAACTACTCATACATATTTAAAGGAAGGAAAACAAAAAAAACACATATTTAAAGCAAGGAAAGCAAAATCATAGCTAGTAAATAACATCATTAAAAACAAAAGAGAATAAACAAAGGATAATGAACTTATCTATAAAGAGTAATCAAGCTAGGATCTTCAAATTAGGTCCTGTTTGGTAAATGACTGTTAGCTGATTGGGTTGACTGTTTGGGTTAGAAGGTATGACTTGTTGATAATATTGACTGATTGTAGAAAGTTGTTTGATAGATTAGCTGTTAGCTGATAGCTGATAGCTGTTTGGTATAATTTTTTTTCTCAAAAAGCTAATTGAAAAGGCTGCTTTGAGTAACCTTTTGAATTTTAGCATTTTAGAGTTACAAAAAGCTTATTAACCAAACAACTAATAATGGTCAAATAAGCCAAAATTGGCTGATAGGTTGATTATTTACCCAACAGGCCTTAGTAATTGAATCTTCAATGAAACCTTTTAAAAGTAAAGTGATATAAAGCTAAAGTTGTTTAATGATAAGATTCTTTCTTGGGAAAATAAAATGAGAGAGTGTTTTGGGTTCAAACTCATGTACTAGAGTCATAAAAACATATTAAAAATGCGAAACTGGGATAGCACACAAACAGTGACATGGTTGTGGCATCGCATGTGTTCGGATGTCGGCTGGATCACGTGCATATCGCTACCCGTATTCATTGATGGGCTTGACGGGGTGCCGTTGCCCGTGTGCTCGCCAAAACTTTAGCTCCAATCCTAGCCTCCGTTTCTACGAAGTGATATCCTCTCCAGCTGTTCCAAATTGTCCTTAACTTCTTCCAAAGAGTTCATTAGCTCCTAATTCGGTTTGAATTGCTCCAAAACACTCCCTTTTTCCTCATGACGTGAGTGAGTGTAACTATAAACAAAATAAGCATATATTTTATTTCCAACACACAACTTATTAAGTCAAATTATACACAAGATAAAATAAGTAGAGGGATAAAATATGGACGAATAAAGAGGTTACCTTATATGGCCACTTGGCAAGATTGATGTTGCAATTTATGAACTTGTAGTTGCAAATGCTACTCATTTTCTAAACCTAGCAATAACTAATAAACATTTATATAAGAAGGTTTTACCAGTACCACCTAGACCCAATTTTGAAAGGACACTTATCATAATAGTATCATATCAAATGTCTTGCATTGCTTAACTTTTTTTTTTTTTAAATCAAAAGGATCAACTTTATTAATAAAAAAAGAAGGGCAAGCCCATTCTAAGGAATCGCACCTGCACCAAGTATTTTATTTTCACCAAGCACCTTGTGCTCAAATGGCATGTAGTGGCCTCCCCATATGAGAGGTTATGAGTTTGAGTCTCAACTCTTTGTGCAACAGATACTACAATGTAATAGGGTCAGTAAGTATTTTCTTTTCCTATCTTCTCTCTACCATTGTAATATAAATAGGTGTTGTATGTAATTAGCTAACGAATCATCAATTCATTACAAAGTTATCTCTTATATCTAGTTTAGATATTTTTGTAACACTTATTAGATTATCTAGCTTGTAATATTTATTACACTGCTATTCTTTATTACCAAATTTAGTCCCTACAATATATACTTTATCTTTTTCCTTATTTGTATTTTCAACTTTTATCTATAATTCTCAATTATTATCCGTATTATTCTTCTATATTTCTAACGAACATGATATAACGTCGGCGCTTTCATCAACAAAAGTTTGCTTTGACTTTCTTTCATTAATTATTGTCCTTGTTATCACGGGTGGGCTCTTACCTTTGACAAAGTACGTTCTTGCATGTGAGATTGTCTTGCAAATTAAACAACGCACGATTGGCTTGATGATTAGGGGACTGGGGAGCCCACTGCAATACTAGTGAAAGCAAGTCCTCATATACGACAGTTGTCATGGTTTGGCCAGTAAGATATATAATAACCCGTGATAAGCTCCATCATTGAATTGTAAGTCCAGAAGTAGCCAACTTTTGAAACAGTGCACAGTAATTCATTGATCAAAAGTTCTCTTGAGCCAAAGATGTACAAAATTGTTGCTTGGCGTAAAAAAAGCAAGTTTCATTGGTGAGTGTAGTTGTCATTCTCCTTATGTCTTGATCGATAATTGGTGGTATTTGTTAGAGAAAATATATTTGCAATTCGATTTTATTGAGAAAGCCTAATCATGTTAAATTCAATGACTACTAGTGAATATCACAATTATCCTCTCGCAACTCACAAAAATAATACAACACGCTAGTACAATAATAAAACTCGTGGTGGCAAAAGAAGACTGACTTTTAGCAATCGTTTTAAAAAAAAAAAGAGTGATATATTCCTAAAAAAAAAAAATCGTGGTGGCAAAATTGTAAATATCTGAACAAGAATCTGCGATTGTTTCTAAGTAAAACAGTCGCAGTTTGAAAAAAAAATGCAGATAGTTTTAGTTACAGTTCAAATTAGAATGGTCTAGGAAACTACAAAATTAAAAAATATTAAATACACTACTTTTCGCAACCGTTCCGCTTAGAACAATCGTGAAAAATAACTAAATATATTAAATATAATTTTCAGGTTATTCAACACCCAAATTGCATCATCAGTTTTCACGCTCAATGCCTCTCATTTCTTTCTCTCTTCTCCAAATCTATCTCCACACCATTTCTTCCTCTTCTCTTCTTCTTATTTGCTTTTCGTTTTGTTTTGCTATTCTCTTCTTCTTCTTCTCCTTCTTCTTCTTTAGACAACAAGAGTAGCTGGGCATTCGTGGTTTGATTTGTTTGTGGTTACAACCACGGAGATCCTCAAATAAGTCTTGTTCTTCTTCCTTTGTTGTTCGTGCTTTGGTCGACGGCGAGACTAGCTATAGACAACAATGTTAGACTTAATTTATCACATAAGACTTAATACGCGATAATTATGATCGTACTTACCTCCAGCCATAGCTCTTAGTTGATGTAGGTTGTACGTCCTGGGCTGCTGCAGAGTTTACGTGAGTGTTTTGTCTCTCACAATGCTCAACTCTCTCTAGATGGTGTATGAGGTATGAAGCGTGAGCAGTGAAAGGACTGGGGACCTTATATAACCACTGGCCATCATTGTGGATGTCGTATAACAATAGGTCTCCTAAACCCTAACTAGATTCCTAAAGTCTAGCTATCAGGTAAATAGTGTTGCACCACTAATATTATCATAACTTATCCTAATGTTATGATAATGATAAATAGGAAAATGTTACATTCTCTCACTTGGTGCAAACACTCTAGCCCAAAAATAGAAAACACCAACCATAGTGATATGTCCTCATTAATACGAGTAGTATTCATAGTGATCCATTTTGTTGTTCTTAGCTAGGAAGACTGCAGCTGAGTTATCACAATAGACTTTCAATGACTTCGCTATAGAGTCCATCACTCTAAGCCCGGAGATAAAATTCTTTAGCCACACACCTTGTGAAGTAGCCTCATAACAGGAAACGAACTCGGCTTTCATGGTAGAAGTAGCTATTAAAGATTGTTTAACACTCCTCCATGAGATAACCCCACCGGTCATAATAAAGACGCACCCTGAAGTTGATCTTCGAGAATCAACGCAGCCAGCGAAGTCTGCATCAGAATAGCCGACATCTAAATTGTCCGTCTGCCTAAACCCAAGCTTGTAATCTTTGGTTCCTTTTAGATACCTTAGAACCTTCTTCACAGCTCTCCAATGGTCTAATCCCGGATTGTGCAAGTAGCGTCCGAGCATCCCAACTGTGAAAGCAATTTCCGGCCTTGTACAGACTTGAATATATCCGAGACACCCAACCGCTGCAGCATAAGGGATGTTCTCCATGGATTCTTTCTCCAAATCATTTTTCGGACATTGTTCCAAGCTGAATTTATCCCCTTTTGCTATGGGAGCAGCAATGCTCGGTGAACAATTTTGCATCTGAAATCTCTCTAAAACTTTGCTTGTATAGGTTTCTTGAGATAAACCCAGTATGCCCCGGGACCTATCTCTATGAATTTTAATGCCAATAACATAAGACGCATCACCCATATCCTTCATGTCAAAGTTCTTAGAAAGAAATTGTTTCACATCACGAAGCATTCTCTTATCATTGGTGGCAAGTAAGATGTCATCCACATATAAAACAAGGAAACATATTCGACTCTTACTCACCTTCTGGTATATACAAGGATTTAAGGGATTTTCAACAAAACCAAATGAAGAAATTACCCCATCGAATTTGATATACCATTGACGGGAAGCTTGTTTTAGACCGTATATGGATTTCTTAAGCTTACATACTAAATTCTCACCACCTCTGGAAGAGAAACCTTCAGGTTGTTTCATATAAACCTCCTATTCTAGATCACCATTAAGGAAAGCGGTTTTCACATCCATTTGTTGCAACTCAAGATTAAAATGTGCAACTAAAGCATGAATGACACGAAGTGAATCTTTCTTTGATACATATGAAAAAGTCTCATTGTAATCGATTCCTTCTATTTGAGTAAATCCCTTTGCAACAAGTCTGGCCTTGTATCTCTCAATGTTGCCTAATGAGTTTCTTTTGGTCTTAAAAACCCATTTATAGCCAATAGCCTTGGCCCCATTAGGCAACTCAACAAGATCCCAAACCCCATTGCTCTTCATGGAATTCATTTCATCCTTCATGGCTTCAAACCATAAGTCAGACTGTGCATAATTTGTGGCTTGAGAGGACGTGTTAGGATCATTCTCGGCTCCTATGTCAGATTCTTGTAGATACGAAACATAATAACTAGGAACTGTTGATCGCCTTGTCCATGTAGACCGTCTTAAAGTTGGACCTCCACCACCTTGCGCAGGCTGTGGGGAAACAACATCTTCAGGAACTGGAAGTAGTTCTTGAATTGGCTCAGTCTGCATCGGTTCAGGATCTTGCTGTAGATCCTGAATAGGTTCAACCATTGGCTCGAAATATGGTTCAGGAGGTTGCTGTAAGTCCTGAACTGTTTCTTCCAAAGGCTGATCCTCAATAGCTTGTGGAATCTCAACAGTAGTTGGTATATCTGCATGGGGAACTGAAGGAGCACTGCGGATAAGTACAACACCATTAGATGATGAAGAAGGTTGAGAGCCAGTATGATCAAATGAAGGAACTAAGTCCTTAAATCGACCGCTCCCACTGATTGAGTCATCTTCAAGAAACTTAGCATTCCTTGATTCCACTATCCTAGTAGTATGAGATGGATAATAAAACCTATAACCCTTAGACGTTTGTGCATATCCAATAAAGAAAGCACTAATGGTCCTTGGGTCAAGTTTCTTTTCGTGTGGGTTATAAATCCTCACCTTAGACGGACAACCCCAAAAACGCATATGTTGCAAACTCGGTTTCCTACCTTTGAATAACTCAAACGGTGTCTTAGGGACAACCTTGGTTGGAACGCGGTTTAATATATACGTTACCGTCTTAAGTGCTTGAGCCCACAACGACTTAGGAAGCTTGGATTTGCTTAGCATACTCCGCACCATATCTAGAACGGTCCTGTTTCTTCTTTCGGCTACACCGTTTTGGTAGAGAACCAGGCATAGTGTACTGGGCAACAATCCCTTGTTCTTGAAGAAACTTAGCAAAGGGACCATGTGTTTGTCCATTTTTAGTGTATCTACCGTAATATTCACCACATCTATCCGATCTAACTATCTGTATTTTCTTGTTACATTGGTGTTCAACTTCAGCTTTAAATAATTTAAAGGCATCCAATGCTTCAAGTTTGTGATTAAGTAAATACACATAGGAAAATCGTGAGAAGTCATCAATGAAAGTGATGAAATATTTCCGACCGGATATTGTCACGTCAGGACAACATATGTCAGTATGAATAATTTCCAACAATGTTGTACTTCTATTGGCACCTTTTTTCGACTTGTTTGTCTACTTACCCTTTATGCAGTCAATGCAAGTCTCAAAGTCAGTGTAGTCTAGAGTAGATAGTACCCTGTCCTTTACCAACCTTTTTATACGCTCAAGGGAGATATGACCTAATCTCTGATGCCATAACATTGAGGAATTGTCGTTAATACTACACCGTTTAGTGCCGTTTTGAATATGTAAAGAATTATAAACTGAAGCATTCTTTAAGTTAAGACGAAAGAGATCATCTGACAATGTACCAGTACCAATACAAGTAGAATTGCGAAATAACTTGAAATAATTGGTATTAAATTCAAAATTGAATCCGAAGGGTACAAGTCTAAAAACTGAAATTAAGTTCCTTGAAAAACTAGGAACATACAATGTCTTATCTAACGTCAAAACAAAACCACTATCCAAAACTAAAGTACAAACTCTGACAGCTTCGACTAGTGATGCAATCTTGTTTCCAGAAAAGATGCTACACTCAGTTCCCGTCGGCTGCCTCAGCTTAGTCATATCCTGCAAGGAGTTTGCAACATGGATTGTTGAACCAGAGTCAACCCACCAAGAATAAGTATTAAATTCTGACAAATTTGATTCATAACATACAAAGGAAGAGAGATCATACCCAAGTTCAGTAGCCAAATCTATAGTTGATGTACAAAATATGTCATCAATAGCCTTGAACAAGGTTTCGACTATATCACAACGGCCAAGTGACGAATATATCTCGGGATTGGTGTCTTAATGAAACACACACACAACCGATTGGATCTAGTCCATTGTGCGTGAAATTTCTTGGCAGCCTCAGTGCTATTAGCAATGACCGGATGAGGCTCTTCATTATGAATAGCGAAATCCAACTCTTGAGACCTTAAGTACCGGAGAATAGAGTTTTTCCATTCTAGGTGATTGTCATTGATAAGCGTAGGGATATCAATTGTTGTTGATTGAGGGATGTTTAGAGGTGCTGTAAAGAATAATAATGAAGGCTTGGTTAGAATTTACGAGGCACATAATAGAGAGAGTAACTGAAGTACATAATACTACCAATGTAAATTATGTAAAGGCAAACTCGTATGCCATAAAAATTGCATGTGGGCTAAATTTTTACGCATAATGAATTTATCCTAACTGAATGGTGGAAACGGAATGGGTACGGTTTGGGTATGGGTTTTCCACCCTTAATGACAAAACTACCAAACTATATGCCGATACATAATCCCTGTGGGCAAATTATGACCATAGTTTAGTATTTCACCCTAATTAACCCTACAAATACTACAAATATAACAAAATTGCCTGTGGGCTAAATTTCGCCATATAGCGCAAAGTTAATTACAAGGTTCTTGCCTAAACTTTATGTGATTGATACTTAATATGTAATTTCAGTAAATTAAAGATGCTGTGGCTACTCTTTAATTGACCAAAATTAAACATAATCGCAATGGCAAGGGTATTTAAAGCCTAATCAAATAAATTAAACCAAAACATGATAGACAATCCTTTGGTATACTCCCAGGAAAGTTGGTTGGTGCTAAGGCTCCATTAAAAACCAATTCCTTAGACAGAGTAGTGTCGTAAGGGGACTAGTAGCAGTATGGCGGTTTCAGTCAGCAAGGCGTTTTAAGCCAGGGCCAGGGCCAGGGAACTAGTATTCCTCCCTAAGAAACTTCCCTAAATCATGTGTTCTCATATTTAAAGTAAAATCGTCTGGTTGATCTATAAGAATGTAGATTCACCTAAGGATAAGGCTTTAAATAGGGTAAAACTATGAAGAGTTTTATGTAGTTTATGTGCTTTAAGATCCTTTAACAAGAATCACGAATGGAGTATTGACTGAAAGAGTAAGAATGTGCATAATCGGTTCTTAAAAGGCACTAAATTCACCTAAAAGGCACTAAATTATGCATAATAAACACTTAATTCAGTCCTAAAAGGCTCTAAATTCAATCTTAATGAACATGCTTTTCTTAAGGCATAATTATAACAATCAAATAATTATGGCAAAATATATATATATATATATATATATATATATATATATATATATATATAGCATGCTCAAATTATGCATATTACAAACTCATACTCTCCAATTAAATATTTAAATTGTAGCAATGAATACAATTTAAACTGAATATTCAATATTAAAATTAAAATTAAAACAAATTGAAAAACTTAATAATTTGTTCAAAATTGAATAATAATTTTTAATATTGACTTCAATTGAACATTCAAGTTGCAACACTTAATGCAATTTAATCTAAAAAAAATCCAATATTAAAATTAAAATTCAAACAAATTGAAAAACTTAATAATTTGTTCAAAAACGAATAATAATTTTAATATTGACCTTAGGCAAAATCCAATTGGATAATTAAGTGAAGAAGGCCAAATATGATGAAGATTATGATTATTAAAAAAAACTGAAGGTAGCCCAAACCAACACAGGCCCAGAACTGAATTCTTTTTGTTTTATGAAAGCCCAGGTCCAGGTCTGGCCAGATTTGGGCCAGACCTTGCCCAACCCAACAACTTCATCATCTTCTTCAACGTGCGTCTCGCCCTAGCAGCAGCAGCAATGTATGGTCTCCGGCATCACTCAGCAGCCCGGCAATGGAAGAACCAGCAGCGAAGGAGGACAGAGTCGCTGGCGTCGCGTGAGGGAAGGGAAAACAGCTTCGTCACCGGGAAAAAATCCGGCTCCGCCGCCACCTGCAACCATCGACGCAATCGCCAGCGCCACCTTCCGCCGCCATCCGCCCGCCGCCGCGTCGTGAACAGCCGTGCCAACGTCGCCGCCGCCGTCTCCCTTTGCATCGCCGTCAGCCCCACGTATCACCGGAAAAGCTCCAATTCGGCGATCGAAAACGCTAAGGCGGCCGGCGAACAAATAACAGAATGGGGAAAAACAATTGCGTAGCAGCAAGTGCAAACAAGAAGCCAATTGAATTTTGAAATATTTTTGTTTTGTTGATTCTTTATGCGAAAAGGAAAATCGCAGCAACCAAAACAAACAAACAAAAAATGAATTTTGAAATATTTTTTGTTTCGTAAATGTAGAACATACTCATTGCCAGCACCCAAAAACAACAAAAAATTAATTGCGTGGAAAAAATGGCATGTTTCGTAATTATACAACATATACGAAATATGTGAAATCATATATATATGCAATTAAGGAGCCAGACGGAGATTATACTGGAATCTGATACCAACTGTTAGACTTAATTTATCACATAAGACTTAATACGCGATAATTAGGATCGTACTTACCTCCAGCCATAGCTCTTATTGATGTAGGTTGTACGTCCTGGACTGCTGCGGAGTTCCCGTGAGTGTTTTGTCTCTCACAATGCTAAACTCTCTCTAAATGGTGTATGAGGTATGAAGCGTGAGCAGTTTACGTGAGTGTTTTGTCTCTCACAATGCTAAACTCTCTCTAGATGGTGTATGAGATATGAAGCGTGAGCAGTGAGAGGACTGGGGACCTTATATAACCACTGGCCATCATTGTGATTGTCGTGTAACAATAGGTCTCCTAAACCCTAACTAGACTCCTAAAGTCTAGCTATCATGTAGATAGTGTTGCACCACTAATATTATCATAACTTATCCTAATGTTATGATAATGATAAATAAGAAAATGTTACAAGCAACTCTCTTTTCCTCAGCCACGCTGCAGATTTGTAGATCTACAGTCATTGCCACTATTTAGCTTTAACCAGATACCATTGCGATTCATCGATAGCCACACCCTCCTCTCATAGCCACCGTCGCCTTTAGCCACCATTGTTATCCACACTGCCATTATAACTCCCTCAACCACTGTCACTGCCACGCCAACAAAGTCACCCCCACAATATATATATAGAGGTAGTGGTTGTGGTGCGGAAATTTGCTTAGGTGCGGACGTGTGGTTTTATCTGAGCTGTTGATCAAATCTAGATCAACGACTCAAATCAATGAAGTTAAAATAAAAACACGTGTTTAGAAGGAATCAAGCAACTTAACTTTAATCATGAAAATGACGCACTTTTAGTACACAAACCATGCACCTTAAGCACACAAACAAAGCACCTTAAGAACACAAACCACGCACCTAAAATTTTAAAATGGGGTAACCTAAATATTATAACTAACGTACCTTAAGTACATAAACCACGAACCTTAAGATAGAAAACCGACGTACCACGGTTTTTTTAATAATTTTTAATTTTGGATGTTGATTTTGACAATATCAATGGCTCTCCTCTTACCGCACAACCACACATGAGCACACCATCTGCATTTCAGCTATATATATATATATATATATATATATATATATGTATGTATGTATGTATGTATGTATGTATGTATGTAGATATATATATATACATACATACATACATACATACATACATACATATATGTATGTATGTATGTATGTATGTATCTATATATATATATCTACATACATACATACATACATACATACATATATATATATATATATATATATATATATATATATATAGAGTCCCCATCAGATGCGGCCAGTCTCCCCCGTGCGGCTGTGTGGCCTTATTTGCACCATTAGATCCCATGATCTAAGGGTTCATATTAATCCAAACAATATAGGCGCTGATCTTTAGCTACGCGAACGGGAAGGATAATGTTGACAATTCACTACAATTTCAAAACCAGATCAGATCAGACGACGACGGAGACTTGAAGTCGACGAGCACTGAGCAACAAACACCAGACGAGCGTAGAAGGGATTCCATCACCAGCAACGAGCGCTCCGTTCTGAACAAAACACATAGGACGACTCCAAC
>NC_044924.1:22543905-22544263 GCF_003576645.1 Ipomoea triloba
ATATATATATATATATATATATATATATATATATATATATGTATGTATGTATGTATGTATGTATGTATGTATGTATGTATGTATGTCTGTATGTATGTATGTATATACATATATGTATGTATATATATGTATGTATGTATATATGTACGTATATATATATATGTGTATATATATATATATGTATATATATATATACACACATATATACATATATATATATACGTACATATATATATACATGGATATATATACATGTATGTATATAAACATGGATATATATATATATATATATATATATATATATATATATATATATATATATATATATATATATATATATATATATATATATATATAT
>NC_044924.1:22544318-22577264 GCF_003576645.1 Ipomoea triloba
TATATATATATATATATATATATATATATATATATATACATATACATACATATACGTACATATGTATATACGTACATATGTATATATACGTACATATATATATATATGTACATATATATATATACGTACATATATATATATATATATACCTACATATATACATACATATATATACATACATACATATATATATATATATATATATATATATATATATATATATATATAGTATCGCGTTCAAATGCGTACTGGCCACCTAGGAGAGAAATGCAGACGAATCATCGTGCGACACGTGTCCGGAATGTAGTTGCACCTAATGTTATAACTAGGTGCACGTCATTTATAACTAGGTGCACATAGGTGCACCCAGGTGCATAAATGTTAACAAGGTAAATTATTTGCACATGCAAGTGAAAATATGTGCACACGTGCAAGTAAAATGTATTACAAGTGCAAGTAAATTGTACAATGAGCATCAATATTAAGTGCACCTAATGTTATAACTAGGTGCACTTAATGTTATAACTAGGTGCACATAGGTTGCAACCAGGTGCATGAATGTTAACAAAGTAAATTACTTGCACAAGTGCAAGTAAAATGTATTGCAGATGCAAGTAAAATGTATTACAGGTACAAGTGAATTGTATAGTGAACATCAATACTAAGTGCACCTAATGTTATAACTAGGTGCACCTAATGTTATAACTAGGTGCAACCTATGTTAAAACTAGGTGCACCTAGGTTGTACCCAGGTGCATGAATATTAACAAGGTAAATTACTCGCACTTGTAAGTGAAAATATGTGCGAAAATAGGTGCACTTGTAAGTGAAACTAGGTGCACTTTTAAATGAAACTAGGTGCACTTGTAAGTGAAACTAGGTGCACCAAAGTTCCAGTTATTTACGAAAATGCCACTGCGTCATTTTTTTAAAATTGTTTCTGATTCGTTTATCTGGACACGTGGGCGGTTGTGGAGCGTTTTTATTTCCTACCTAGGCGAGAGTTCGCACGAGAGTGCAACCCTATATATATATATATATATCTATATATATATATGGTAGAGTTCTAGTGTGGACGCGTCTTAACGTGTGAACAGTGTGGCCTCACCACTATGTATATAGATATACACCACTCAGTGTTAGATAATGCACTACACAAATATCCACCGTTAGGTACACATCACCAAAAAAACACACCACTAAGTATTAAAATATACACCACACAGTGTTTGAAAATGCACAATTAGGGGCATGTGAGTTACGGTGCATTATTTTGGGTGTGTGACTGTGTGGTGTGTTTTTTGGTATTTTTGTGTCTTTTCATGTGGTGAATTTTCTAACATTGAATGGTGCATTTTATAACATTGAGTGATGTGTCCGCACTGTTCTCACGTTAAGACGCGTCCACACTTGAGCAGATTTATATATATATATATATATATATATATATATATATATATATATATGTGTGTGTGTGTGTGTGTGTATATATATATATATATATATATATAATTGATTTGCATGTTTTCNATATATATATATATATATATATATATATATATATATATATATAGTATCGCGTTCAAATGCGTACTGGCCACCTAGGAGAGAAATGCAGACGAATCATCGTGCGACACGTGTCCGGAATGTAGTTGCACCTAATGTTATAACTAGGTGCACGTCATTTATAACTAGGTGCACATAGGTGCACCCAGGTGCATAAATGTTAACAAGGTAAATTATTTGCACATGCAAGTGAAAATATGTGCACACGTGCAAGTAAAATGTATTACAAGTGCAAGTAAATTGTACAATGAGCATCAATATTAAGTGCACCTAATGTTATAACTAGGTGCACTTAATGTTATAACTAGGTGCACATAGGTTGCAACCAGGTGCATGAATGTTAACAAAGTAAATTACTTGCACAAGTGCAAGTAAAATGTATTGCAGATGCAAGTAAAATGTATTACAGGTACAAGTGAATTGTATAGTGAACATCAATACTAAGTGCACCTAATGTTATAACTAGGTGCACCTAATGTTATAACTAGGTGCAACCTATGTTAAAACTAGGTGCACCTAGGTTGTACCCAGGTGCATGAATATTAACAAGGTAAATTACTCGCACTTGTAAGTGAAAATATGTGCGAAAATAGGTGCACTTGTAAGTGAAACTAGGTGCACTTTTAAATGAAACTAGGTGCACTTGTAAGTGAAACTAGGTGCACCAAAGTTCCAGTTATTTACGAAAATGCCACTGCGTCATTTTTTTAAAATTGTTTCTGATTCGTTTATCTGGACACGTGGGCGGTTGTGGAGCGTTTTTATTTCCTACCTAGGCGAGAGTTCGCACGAGAGTGCAACCCTATATATATATATATATATCTATATATATATATGGTAGAGTTCTAGTGTGGACGCGTCTTAACGTGTGAACAGTGTGGCCTCACCACTATGTATATAGATATACACCACTCAGTGTTAGATAATGCACTACACAAATATCCACCGTTAGGTACACATCACCAAAAAAACACACCACTAAGTATTAAAATATACACCACACAGTGTTTGAAAATGCACAATTAGGGGCATGTGAGTTACGGTGCATTATTTTGGGTGTGTGACTGTGTGGTGTGTTTTTTGGTATTTTTGTGTCTTTTCATGTGGTGAATTTTCTAACATTGAATGGTGCATTTTATAACATTGAGTGATGTGTCCGCACTGTTCTCACGTTAAGACGCGTCCACACTTGAGCAGATTTATATATATATATATATATATATATATATATATATATATATATATGTGTGTGTGTGTGTGTGTGTATATATATATATATATATATATATAATTGATTTGCATGTTTTCTTGGAATCAAGGCTATATACTTATTGGGTCTTGCTATGTTATTGCATATATTTTGTATTCATTCAACATCAAATTATATGGTTGCTTTGTATGTACTGTACCTTACTCAGATTAATATGGTTCTCCATATTACTTGTTATTACATGATTTATATAGTATATAGTTTGTCATTATTAATTATGTTTTATATGTTATAAGAGAACGACATATAAATTAAAGTTTATTCACAAAAACTTGGGAGCTTATCAAGTTTCCACACTTTACTTCTTGCTTGCCCTCAAGCAAGACAATATAGCACATAAGCTTCCGAGATACCGACTCATACAAAACAAAGCTCTTGATTAATCAAAATGGTGGGTGTGGGTATCTAAGACTTATTGAAATGGAAGAAATCTTTTGTGTTATCTACAAAGGATTTTGGTCAGATGCCATTAACTCAAGGAATATTTTCGGGAAGTAAAAACCTTTCGTAGATAAACAATTAAAACAAAGGGGCACACTTCTCACACCAATCGCAAGCATGCAATTCCAAAGTTTGGGTTCACCTTTCATTTAATCAGGGCCTCTAGTCGATCCCACTAGTGGTAACGATGTGCACCAGTTAATCAATCCTTCCAGCCTTAAATGCCAAAGCCCAACGATAAAATAAGTGAGGGTAGGGGCATGGATCACTCACCGCTTATGGCTTAGTGCGGTCCCTCTTTTCTTCTCACATCCTAGGATAACATCATCGAGCCACCAGACTTCACATGGAGCTCCATGCTTTTTTGAAGACAGTGCAATGGGTACCCGAATCCTAGAGAAGCGGCTCACCTCATCTCTTATTTTCTCAATTCCTGGGATCCTTTTATGTGAACAACCGACTCTAGATAAAGCTTTTTGCTTACCGAAGACTATGGTTGAACGCAACCCAGCGAATTGGCTTTCCTCTATTTTTAATCTCGGTGATTGGCCTTTTGCCTTTTCAACTTTTCTCCATGCAACCCCTTATGCCTTTTTCTTTTGGGATTAAGGGATTTTTCTCTCTTTAAGCTTACCAATAGGCTCACCTTTTGCCTCATGCCCTACCAAGGTTAGTTCAATTCCGGGCCTTACCAAAATTTATCTTTCTCAAATTAAAAAGTGCACACTCCCACTTCGAGAGATTCTTGACTAAGGTCCTACATAAATAAGAGGCGAACATCATGCAAGCATGCAAGAATATAAACTTATTTGGCTCTAAACGCTCTCATGGGTGCGAAAAGTAACTTTCTCAAAGATATTTCAAGAATAAAAAATTTTGGGCATCTAGTCAAAATTCTCTCTAGATAACACAAATAATAACTTTCTTTTCAAATTGCAAATACACCCGTTTATCATTCCCAAGAGCTCAACTTTCCAACTCTAAGCAGATAAGCATATCAAGCACAAAGTGCGTCATTTCCACACTTTAGAATAAACATCGTCCTCGATGTTTCCATCTAGTATAGGGTAAAGAAAAAAATTGGGATTCTAAGGATTAGTCAAATAAGAAATCCCTTTCCACACTTTGGAAATTGCTCTGGGATATAGGGTCTATTCCAATGATCCTCTACTGATAGCATAACGTGGTAAGCTCAAATAAAACGCATACAAAGTTATATAAACAATTTTTCCACACTTTAGGATAAAAAACAAGGCTTAAAATAGAAAAGGGATAAGAGGTTAAACCCAGTATGCATCCCTCTTTCCACACTTTAACTTCCATCATAGGTTGGCCTCCGTTATCGATGCTCTATACAAAAGAAATGGTGACACAATATACAAAAGGGATTCGAGAGAACTTTTCAATTATTAACTTGATAGAATATAAAAGCAAGATAATAAGAAGTAGATAGATAAACATTAAACTACTTAACAAAGCAAAATTATTCAAGTAACTAGCAAATATTAAAATGCATAAGAAGTAAAGCAATTTAAACATGAAAGCATTAAACATAATAAAGAGAATAAAAGTAAAGTAAAGAAATTAAAGGCGGAACCCCACGCATAGAGAACCTAATGTTTGAATGGGTCGTCAACCACTTGGTAACCAAAGTTTCTGGGACTCATTGTCAAGAACCAAGAATCAAGGTCGGGATGATGGTTGTGGCATCACTGATCACCGAAGGACGGAGGACGGAATTGCCTTGCAAATTGAGCCTGAAACTCCTGAATCATTCTAGCATTCTCTTCAACTGCTCTTCTCGTGCGAAGAATCTCCTCATTCTGGCTAGTTTGGAATGCCTGGAATTGCTCGTCCTGCCTGTCCTGCAACGAATTTATTTTACTTAGCGATGGATATTTCTGTTGCTAGACCCTAGCGACGGGAAAAAATTCTGTCGCTAAATTCTAGCGAGGAGGGTTTTTGTGACAAACTGATTCCGTCGTTAATCCGTCTTTTTAGCGACAGATTTTGTCTGTCGCTAAAAACACGTTTTTTTGTAGTGTATCATCTTTGATCAACTAGTGGAGTTGAGTTTCACCTTTGTGTGATCCCGCAGACGTAGAATAAGTTCTCCGAATTGCGTGAACATATTATGGTTCCATTTATCCTTTCTTCACTATTTTTGTTATTTATTGTGTTCCTAATACAGTACTAAATATAGATCATTAATTTTTTTTTTAAAAGCAAAGTAGGAACCAAATTGGTTATCACCTGCATTCAAGATTCACAAATTAACAATTGGTATCAAAGCACATGACTTAATTTATTAGTCCAACGATCTGGGTGCTTATACATGATCATAAAAATTGTTTGGTTGATTGATTTGGTTTACATGCGGTTCATTGTTAATTGTGTTTCAGCATTTAAGTTATAACGCATAAAAGTTGTGATTAACTCACCACACTTTTTTTAGAAGTGTAGCTGCGCGCTGTTCATGCATTTTTGTAGTAGTGATACTTTGTTTATCATCATGTGGTTCACCAACCCTCAACTGTACTATTCATAAACGAACCGATTTCCTCTCCTTCTCCATCACATATTATTCCATAAAATATCCGCGGCAAAATTTTATAAATATAATCTTTTGGTTGCTCTTCTATTTTCCTTTTCTTTCTTAGCTTTCTTCTTCTCCGTCTTTGTATGTTGGAATATTCTCCAAGTCCAATATATATATCGATCGAGAAGAAAGAAATATAATAAATCTGGGCAGTAGTTATCATACATTGCATGCTGGATCTAAGTTTACAGTATTAAATAAACACACACACACATATATATATATATATAATGTTGCCTTATCAAACCCTTGAAGAAGCCCAGATATCTGTAGGAAGAAACCTGACATTTGGAGAGACATTATGGTTCAAATACTCCGCCCAGAAATCTGATTACTTGTTGTATTGTCACAACACCCTTTTCTTCTTCATCTTCTACACTTTGGTCCCTCTACCCTGGGTCATGATTCAGCGCCTGAGGTCTCACAAATTTGACAGATTCAAGATTCAACCCAGAGCTACTCATTCCTTGTCTGAGATGATACACTGCTACACAAAAGTCTTGCTCACTTTTGTCTACTCCGTTTGCCCTCTCCAGATCTTATCCTATCCCATCATCAAGGTATGTATGTATTTTTTTAACCTACTGAAGCACAAAAAGTCTATAGTTGCCTCCACCGAGGCTCGAACCCACTCTCATCATCCATGTGCATTATAACACACAGACGATTAAATACATACATACCTGCCAAAGACCTTGTGGTCTAGTGGCACCCGGTGTCCCGGAAAACACTCCCACATGGATGATGGGAGTGGGTTCGAGCCGAACAGATAAAAAGAGATAGAGTCAGTAGTACTCAAAAAAAAAGTGGCTATTTTTCCCCCTGAAATGTTAAATTGACATTTTTACCCTTAAAAATAATTATTCCATTTATTTTTCTTCTCCAACAAATTATTACTTATATGTATGGATGATCACGATTCGGTTCGAATCTAACCAAACACTGTAGCAATCATACCAAAATAGTATGGACGGTTCTGGTTACGATTCAGAACAGAAAAAAATAAAATAAAATAATTGTTGAACCGTGAACTGGAACTGAACCACAGTCATATATAGTGAAAATGATCAAACACTTATTTTGATAAATCGGTACGGTTCAATTCCAATTTCGATTTTGAACCACCAATCAAAACTTATTTATTTATTTATTTTTTAATTTTATTTCTTATTTAAAAATAGTCTAAATTCAACAATTATTTTATTTTATTTTTTCGGTTATAAATCGTAACCGTAATCGTCCATACTATTTAAGTTCAATTGCTACTGTGTTCGATTAAGTTCGTATCGAACCATGATCTTCCATACATATTAGTAATACTAGGTTGGAGAATGAAAATAAATGAAATAATTATTTTAAGGGTAAAAATGTCAATTTAACATTATAGGGGGAAAAACTACCACTTTTAAAATAACTGAGAGGAGAAGATTGCCACTTTAATAACACATGAGGAAAAAGTGCTATATGCACATAACATAGGGGGGAAAGTGTCATTTTCCCTACTTTAAATAAGTAAGAAATATAATGTCTGTTAGTAGTATGTATAGTACTGTCGAGAATTGAAGCTCATTATTATGTCCAAGAAAATTGATCCATGAATTCAAGATTCAACGAAGAACGTAACCAATCATTGCATAGAGAAGATGAAAAGATAATCATTATTTTGCGGATCATGGTCTACAAGCTGTATAAACAATACTATTAAATAATGTATATTTATTATTAAGTACACAAATAATATATTTTTAAAATATTAAAAATGTACATTGTATTCAAATAAAGTACATTATTTGAATACTGAAAATACATTATTTTATATAATATACATTTAATACATGAATAATGTATTTTTAATATATTAAAAATGTATTTTGTTGTTGTGATCCACACAATAATTTGCCATGAAAAGCTATAGGAATTATTGAAGTAATGTTTCAAATTTAAACCCAACGGGGTAGCTAAAGTGGCAAGTGAGCTCTCTTTGTGGGGAGGAATTTCGGGGTGACGGTTCCCCCTGGACCAGCTCCTGTACCTCTCGGAGCGAACGTGGGTGGACCCCGGACCGTACGGACGGCGAGAAAGACCCTGTAAATTTACCAAAAAAAAAAAATGTTTCAAATTTAAAAACGTGACAAAATTAAAGTCTCTGTACTAAAATATGTTTGCTTGTGCGTGACTGCGCGTGCGCTTTCTTTTGTTTTGCTTTTCTTTTTTTCGTTTGTGTTGTTTCTTTTTTGTTTTTGTTTTGTTTTTTGTTTTTTGTTTTTTTTTTTGTTTTTCTTAGGTATATAGTAAGATTATTAAGATGCTATGCTTACTCCTATTTTTTAATTGGAAAAATCGTAATTTATGTACCTCACAAATATGCCAATTATCAATGTCACCCTAAATTATTAGTGGTATAAACGTTGCCCTTCAATTTTCAAAACGTGACATATATTGCCCCTCCTCTAATAGGAATAAGGAGAAACATTGTTGTATGCGAAAGGAGAACAACCGAAGAGAGAAAAATTGAGTAAAAAATGTGTCTTCGAACAGGGTAAACGGCGAGTAACCAGATTTACACCACTAATAATTCAGGGAAAAGACAATATATATCATGTTTTGAAAATTGAGATACAACATTTATACTACTAATAATTCAGGCCAGAGTAACAGTGATAATTGATATATTTGTGAGGGATATAAACTACAATTTTCCATTTTTAATTTTCACTGACGTCGCATGCATGCTCTAATTAGTTCAGATCGAATCAAAACCTGCGATATTTTTTTTGTTCTCTAATAAATTAAAACCAAAATATTTGACAAAGAATTTGTGTTTAGAATTGCAGTTATAATTATATTGTTTATGATTTAATTTGCGAGCAGTGGATTGGAATAAGGACAAGTTTGGCATTGCCGTCATGGGGAGAAATGTTGAGCCAAGTGTTGGTGTATTTCCTAGTAGAGGACTATGCCAATTACTGGCTCCACAGAATGCTCCACTGCAAATGGGGTTATGACAAAATCCACAGAGTTCACCATCAATACTTGGCTCCAATGGTTTTTGCAGCGCCCTATGCACATTGGGCAGAGGTCCTAATTCTTGGCTTTGCTTCATTCCTTGGCCCACTAATGGTCCCTTGCCACATGATCACCTTCTGGCTCTGGTTTATTTTGCGTCAAATCGAAGCAATTGAGACTCATAGCGGGTACTTACTCTTATTAATTCGACTCTGTTACAATGTAGTATCTGATCATAGCTACTTTCTCAACCTACTGAAGCACAACGAGTCAACAGCTGCCTCGACTGGGGCTCGAATCCACTCCCATCATCTAAACTTTTAATTTAATCACTTGTGGTCCTTCAATTTTCAAATTTAACCATTTGTGGTCTGTTAATTTAAATAAGGGAAAAGTTAGAACCAGAACTGGTTAAAAATATAAAAGTTGGAGGACCATTAGTGGTATAACTTCAAAGTTGAAGAAACAAGAATGATTTAATTTAATGAGTTAATACCAGCTGAGATCTTTAAAGTATAGTGGAATCGTCACATTTAGATCTAAACTTTCAATTTTATCACTTATATGGTCCTTCAACATTCAAAATTATTCAGTTGCGATCACTCCGTTAGTTTAAGTAAAGGCAAAGTTAGGACCAACACTAATTAACAATATGAAAGTTAAAGGACCATGGGTGGTGTAACTTGAAAGTTGAAAGACTAGGAGTGATTAAATTAAAAGTTTAAAATTAAACGTGGTAGTGCCATTATACTCGAAGGACCTCAATTGATATTAATGGTAAATTTAATCTTTAATTACCCTGAGTTACATCATAAAAATGACTCTTTTAGTCCTCTAGAAAACCAAAATACCTATTATTCGTGAAAGTTGTAATTTTAATTTAGTTCCTAATATATTTCTAAATGATGAAAATAGCCACTTTTATGACTAATATAATTAATTAAGAGCTATAATCGAAACTCATAATAATTAAGAATTAAGTTTACGCTTGAATTATAACATAGGAACAAAAATTTTAATTATTCCTTTTATATACATGATTTTTTTATATTAAAATGTTATTAGAGAATTATGTTTCAATTATATTCTTATCTCTCATTGCTGTCAAGTTTATAATGAAATAGTATTCAAAATTGAGGACTTTTTTGTTTTTCTTGTAGTTATGAATTCCCATGGAGTCCTTCGAAGTACATTCCTTTCTATGGAGGTGCAATCTACCATGACTACCATCATTTTGTTGGGGAGAGCTGTAATAGCAATTTTGCATCGGTTTTCACTTACTGTGATACCATTTACGGCACAAACAAGGTTAGTTGATCAATATAAATAATTAAATGCCAAATGTTTATATACTCTAATTTTAAGTCAATAATAAATTACTTCACTCTAACCATTTAAATTATAAGTTATTGGCCTAATGATATATGCATTTGAGAAATGGTCCTAAGTATATATTTTTAGGAGTTAATTCCAGCAATGGTCCTCTGACTATGTTGATTTTCCAAAATTAGTCATCGACTTTTAATTTGGACAATTTAGGTCCCTTGACTTTCAAATTCTTTCCAACGTTGGTCTTTTCGTCAAATTTTGGTTAAGTTGATGTCAAATGAAGGGGTAAAATTGTCTGTTTACATGTTTAGTGTATTATTACTCGTATTTCTCTTGTCCTATATGTTGTATATATGAATATAATATCAGTCGAAGTCTCAATCGAAGCTATTAAATTAATAGCTTTTGGTCCCCCAATTGTTTTCTAAAATGTAACTTTTATATAAGAGTTAATCACCATTTTGGTCCCCCAATTGTTTTCCAACTGTCGATGTAGCCCTAGTTTTCAATCTCAACTAATTTGATCATTGAATTGTGTAAAATTTCGTCAATTATACCCCTTCAGGGACCAAACTGGTGAATTCCACATTTTTAAAATTTCATTAATTTGGCCTTTGAAAGGGTTTAATTGACGAAATTTTAAACAATTCAAGAATCTAATTTGTTGAAATTGAAAACTAGGAACTACATTAAAAGTTTGGAACGAAATAATTGAGAGACCAAAATTTTGGTTTAACCTTTAAACAAACAAGTTAATATTATATTCTCCCAACCTAAATTAAACAATAAGATAACCTAGCATTCCAAAATCTCACATTACATTTCAAATGGTAATAGTATTACTTTACATAATCTCATATTTCATTAACCAAACGCTCCTAAAGTTTTAATATAAAGTTTTTTAATATAAAGTTGTACTTGTTGATGTAGTTGATTAATTCATAAATAATTATTGAACATAAAAGAACTTTCTTAAACGTCTTTTAGGACTATATGTCCGCCAGTAAAAGACTGGGAATGGGAATAAAAGATAAACGTAATGCGTTAAAAATAGTTGACAAAAAAAAAAAGTATTGGAGAAGACTTTTAGAACATAAAATATTTTGAGCACAACTTTTTGTAAAACAAACATATTCCATTTGCAAAGGACAAAATATATTATGGACCATGGTCAATATTTCAAAATGAATCACAATTAAATATTTATTTTGAGTATATTGAAAATTCATTTTTAATATAGTAATTAAAAGTACAATAATAAACATTTAGTACATAAAAATGAACCTTTGATATATTAAAAACGAACTCTCAATATACTGAAAATGAATGTATGCCAGTGATTCACCTTACAAGGTGAATCATAGTCTATGGTATAATGATCTACTATTAAGTTGCAAGTAAGTGTGGAAATAGGCTAGGTCGGGGCGAACTTTGAAAAATGAGGTCTGGGCCTGTTATGAGAATTTAAGACCCGAGCCTGTATGTAGGCTATTTTTAGGCCTAAGTTTGACCCTATAATAAATCTAGCATAACCTAAAACTTTTTTAAAGGCATATTTAATATGTAGGTCATTAAAGAGATCACTCTATTGTAGGCTTTGAGTGTAATTAAGATCTACACTTTATAAACAATTTATATGGCTTACATATTTGTAAAAAAACAAAAAACAATTTAAACCTAATATAACAATAATAGACGCAGTTAAAGTTGTAAGCTACAACAAGTGTGAAGATAGTGACAACAACAAGCATCATCCGTATCAATTGAATTTTTTTTTTAAAATAAGGTAAAATTGGATAAGAACTCAAGATCATTTTTTGATCAATCAAATGTCACAATCCACCACCTCCACTACTACTACTATGTAGTATGCAATGATGGGTTTGCTACTCTGCTAGGAGGGAAATAGGAGAGACGAGAAAGTTAGAAAATTGAAAATTGAAAATTTAAATTTTAGGATGTATGTATGTATGTATGTATGTATGTGTGTGTGTGTGTGTATGTGTGTGTGTGTGCATGCATGTATGTATGCATGCATGCATGTATGTATGTATGTATGTATGCATGCATGCATGTATGTATGTATGTATGTATGGCATGTAGTCCTATAGGATAGACATATATAATGACATAAGCCTATGCCTTTTTTTTTTTTTTAAACAGCCTAAGCTTATTTAATTAAGTAGGTTTCAAAATAAGTTTAAGTCTAATATTTTTACTAAATAGAGTAGGTCAATGTAAGCTCAAACTAGGTCAAGTCGTCAAGAGGTTAGTTTAACATATTTCCACCCGTAGTTGCAACAAACTTTTCTTACAAATATTTTCCATTTGTTAATTCTTTTTTTTTTTTATCATTTATAATTGGGTTTTTATTGCATTTTTTAGGGATACCAATATCAGAAGCGAATCTTTGAAAAGGTATTATGGCTTTATTTTTTCTTACAATACTCTTTCATTTAAAAAAAAAAATCTTACTATTATATATGTTATGAATTAGAGTGTATCTTCGTATGAATCTTGTGTAATCGTACACTATAACCATGCAGAGAGAAAAAGGGAGGAGAAGATCAAGTTGAGCTCATGAACTCCAGAACCACATTATTCTCATTAGATCACCGCAAATACAATTACAACATGGGGTAAACAGAATACAATACATGATATGAGAAAATAGGATAATGGTCATCCAATATATATTTACAACACTTCCCCGTGGCCATTATCTTACTACACTTATGCCTCGTTAAAACCTCGCTAAAAAAATCATGTAGGAAAAAACCTAGTCCTGAAAAACACTACATGATGTATGTCAAATTATTATATGTTGTATGGTTTTCCTCATCAAAACCTTTGGCTAAGAAAACCCAATGAGGAAAAACTTAGCTAAGGGAAAAATAGTACAACCTTAAACTAATCATAAAACTTCAAGGTATAACCTTCAGGATTTTGAGGTTTGTCTCTTTACTTTTTGACATTATTATACCATACACATGTCTCGTTAAAAAACTCACTAAAAATCCAATGAGAAAAACTAGTTGAGGAAAAAAGTATATGATATGCGTATTCATGTGTTGCACTAGCTGCCTCATTAAAAAACCTTTAATTAATTGAGAAAATAATATCAATACTTAATCAAAGGAAAAAAAAAAGTACAGTTGTTGGTCTTCAAAATCCAATCTTCAGGATTGATTGAAGTAAATGACACCCCCTCGAAGATATCAATCTTCAAACCGCACACATAAAAATATCTTTCTAAAAATAACAAGTGTAGAAAGAGATTTAGTGAACAAATCTTCTAGATTGTCACTAGAGTGAATATCTTGCATAATTATCTTGTGACTCTTCTAGAGTTCACATGGATTGAATTTTGACGCTATATATACTTAGTCGAATATTCTTTAACATATCCATATATCATTTGTGCAACACAACCGTTATTGTCCTTATTTAGGACATTGGGGGTAGTTCATTGTATAACCAATTTAGGACTTGGCATCATGGGGATCAAACAAAATAGATAGTACCCAAGCTGTCTATCAAAAAACCATATCTTAGTTTCTTACATAAATGTCAAGTCTTTGTATCTCGAAGATACCGAAGGATATGCTAAGCATTATTCCAGTATTTCATTGTAGGAGTGCTAAATGTTACTAGCAATTTCATCACGAGTACAATATCAGGCTCGATATGATTATGAAACTTCTGGTCCCAAAAGAGTGCTCCCACGACAATGAAGTAATGGACTTTCGTCTTATGGTATCCTTAGCTCGTTATCTTCGAGTCTAAATAGTATCTTATATACTTCAAGAGATTGGACAATTGTTAGTATGATAAGTACATGATACTTATCCATATAAAACATCTAAGACATTTTTTCAAACAGGCTATTAGTTTCTAACATTCCTTCAAAGAGATACTCGATATGCAAGTCGAGATAATACTTGGATTTCTCAAGTTTTTCATCTCAAACTCCGTCTTTAGGCATCAACTAATCTCTTCAAACTTTGTGTGTGCTTCAATAATAATTATGCATAGACTAAGGTAATAAATAAGCAAATAAATAATGCATTAGCAATTCCTTAATTAACACATAATCATACATATTATTTGCATATTCGTTCATTATGAGGAAAACACTCAATCAAACTATTCCAAGACACATAAAACCATCATAATTTAACATCAGATATGTTGTGATTTTCTCATCATTTTGAGAACTTTAAATTCTTGAAGGACCAATTGAAATAAATATTAGATGCATATGTAAATTTGTTATTTTTCCAATGATATGTTGTGGCTTCAATGGGACCTTAATCTCTACGTCGCGGTTACATGGCATTGGGTCTAATACATAGACCACTTTTGATTTCATGCAAATGACCAAAAGCAACCAATGACTTCTACATTATTTAAAAATAAATATGTTAACACAATTCACAAATAAGTCAATTAATTTATATAAATAACAAAAAATATAAATTTAGTTTTCTTACTCTTGATGGTATGGAGCCAAAATAAATGTTCGGTCCTTCTCTTTCTCAATCGCATGCAAGAGATAAGAAACGACCGCGTTGTAATTTTTTTTTATACTAGCTTTTGAAATCTTCCTTGGGCATACAAATCCAATTGATGCACTCCAATTTTCTTGCATAGCCGATAAAGACATCTAAAATGTAAATAATTAGTAAATCAAATGATAAAAGATAAAAGATAAAAGACTAAAGACTAAAGAAAAAAAATACTTACACTATAAAGACTTGTATTATGGACACATCGAGCCAATTCATTGTCAGCAAGCCTTTAATGTCGTCAAACATCACGATACCAGCCATATTTGAATGATAGAATATTTCCTCCACCTCCTCTACCTCCAACTCAACATAGTCCAAATTGGCTGGCAAGTGTCTTAGATATGAAACCATCTTCTTGGATTCATCTCCCAAGTGCTCCAACACATCTTCAGAAGCAATGGCGGGTTGTAACTCTATGGCATATTGATCATCACTTTGAAAATTCCTCATATTTTGAGCTTTTGAAATTTCCTACGTGCCAAGAAAATTTAAAAGCTTAACAACAATTAGAAGATATTAAATTGAACAAGATATTAAAGATATTCAATATTACCTGAAACTCGTTCACTGGATCAACAGACTGACAACTACTCCAAAGCGGTGTGCCTAACGTTGGACTAGCTTATGCATTCTTCATAAAAGATTGAAGCTGAGATTGCATATCCTTAAACTTTTCCTCCATTTCTTCCCTTGTTTCTCTTCTTATTTTGTCAGCCAATTTTTCATAAAGATTTTTCTTCATAGCCTCAAGATCAACACCTGAAACACCCCCAGATGATTTCCCACGGCTAGGCATACCAAACACATCCCGAATCTTGCTATGCACTCCAACGCCTCTCCCGTAGCCACCGTGCTCATTGGTGCCCAGAGTTGCTGATAATATATCATTTTGATGGGCTGGTTGGAATGATCCTTGAGACATCTCTTCACACTTCTCGATCTATTGCAACACAAGATATACAGATTACATGTCAGCATTCTCATTAATATATATATATATAAATATATATATATATATATATATATATATATAAAAATATATATATATATATATTTATTTATTTATTTATTTATTTATTTATTTATTTATTTATACTTAAAGTATTTGTATTACTTACAATTTTACCAAACACTCCCATTGTTTTTTCGTTGGGTCAGACACCATCCACTCAGACTGCTTTCCAATATAACCTTTGGAGCCTAAGTAGTGAGGATGCTCATTTCGAGCTTGCAACTCCCTATACTTCTGACTTTTGGCCTAAAATACAATTTGTTATTAAATAATACCAAGTTAATAGTAATAAAGCATTAAAACTAATAAAACATTATTATTAAGTTTACCTGGAACTTCTCAGTTTTATGATTTTCTACAAATGTGTTCCATTTTTCTTCATCCAAGAAAGTATATAACTCAATGGGAGAGTTATATTTATGATGCTTTTTGTTGATGAAGTCCCGCACCAATCTTGTCTTGAAATCTTTCCAACACAACCCCGCAATCCTCAGAATATTTTTCTTTACATCTTCATTTGGGATATTAAACTCTTTCTGTGAATTTAGAGACAACAAAAAAGTAAGCAATTAGATTTTTCATATATATATATATATATAGAAGTAATGATCAATATATCAATTAAATAAAGTTCATGCTTATTACCTTAAGATCATGCCAAATTTGTTCTCTAACTCCGTGGGGGACGTGAGGCCAATCTGTGATATTAATATCCACGTGATGACGAACCAAACTGCCCAGGTAGTTTGAGAAATCATTTGCATTTGGGCCAATAGGCCTACATCCATCATCAAACTCAATTTCTAAAAGCCCACCACCTGGCTTTTTCTTTATTATTTTCGCACAAACTGTAGGTCCTCTTGTTCTAACAAGCTTTGTGGGCTCTGTGGGCTCTGTAGGGTCGGCCATGGATATTTATATACCTGCACATGCATAAGATAAAAACAATGTTATTAGAAATTATATTGTTATAAAAACATCTATATATATATATATATATATATATATATATATATATATATAAAAACATGTTATAAAAAAAAACCACTACTACACAGACGGCTTTTAACGTCGGCTAAATAGACCCTTTAACGTCGGCTAAAATCCGACGTTGATCTGGCCGACGTTGTAAGGGTACACATACAACGTCGGCTAAATGTTAGTCGACGTTGTAAGGTACACATACAACGTCGGCTAACAGTTAACTGACGTTGTAAGGTACACATACAACGTCGGCTAACAGTTAATCGACGTTATAAGGTACACATACAACGTCGGCTATTTACAAATAGCCGACGTTGTAGGTAACTTAAAAACAAATAAAATACCCTACAACATCGGCTATTTACAAATAGCCGACGTTGTAGGTAATTTGAAAACTACTAAAATACCCTACAACGTCGGCTATTTACAGATAGCCGACGTTGTAGGTAACTTAAAAACAAATAAAATACCCTACAACGTCGGCTATTTACAAATAGCCGACGTTGTAGGTAATTTAAAAAACAAAAAAAATTACCCTACAACGTCGGCTAATAAGACTAGCCGACGTTGTAGGGTACTTTTTTTTCAGATGAATATCATTATAAATCATACCATGTTTCTTCGACGTGGCCAGAATTAAGTTAACTTTAGCCAACCATTCCCATTCTCCTAAATGAAATAAAAGAGAAAACAAAACAATACAAAAGCAATAATAAGTTAATGACAACTAAAGCACCAAATACCTGTGATAGCACCAATTCTCCATACATTGGGAAGGTAGCTCCACAGCATCCCACTCTATGCCCCGTATACCAGCAACCAAACCCTCATTCTCCCTAGTCAGCATATGTTGAAGGGCATGGCCAAAGTCATGGAAGACAGTCTCGACCTACATAAAACCTACACTACAAGAAATTTCACATTTAATGACAACAAAAGTTGTCACTAAAACTTCCGATTTTGGTCACTATTGAAATTAGTGACCAATTTTTGAAGTCGTCACCTGTCGTCACTATATCCTCCGTCACTATTGTAATAGTGACGACTTTTGAAAAGTTGTCACAATTACTCAATCTTTTGTGACAATATTTACGTACACTAAAAGTAGTAGTTAGTGATACTAATAGTGGTCACAATAAATGTACAATTTGTGACCTAATATGTTATTACAAAAAAATGATTTAGTGACAACTAAAATCATTACAATTAATTATTTTATTGTGACAACACTTTAGTCACAATAGTTATATTTATTTGTGAGAATTGCTCTAAAAGATGATTATTAGTTACAAATAATTACTTAGTTGTGACAATAAGCATAATAACAAATGATATATTTAGCATCATTTCTCTTTAGTGTTTTGAATATTAAGGCCTTAATATTTTAATTAATTAAAAAAATCATTGTTTTAATAGAAGCCTTAAGCTTCATTTTTAATGAAGCCCGAGGCCTCTAATTTCCTGCCCATCCAATTCGGATGGGCAGTATAAGGGGCGTTGAGCTCCCCTTTTAATGAGGGAGCTCAACGCCCTCATCTTAACTCATTTTTGATGTGGGATCAATTTGATCCCACATCACTCTTTTTTTTTTTTTTACTTTATTATTATTATTATATTACATTATTACATTATTATATTATTATTATTGTTATATTATTATTATTATTGTTATTGTTATATTATTATTATTATTACTATTATTATTATTATTATTATTATTATTATTAGTAGTAGTAGTACTACTACTACATTATTATTATTATTACTACTATTACCACAGTCACCCCGATGATGATGTAAGAGATGATGAAACTTTGTAAACTAATTTTTTAGTAACAAGTAATTTATTTTATATTATATATTCGATACAATCAAAATTTCAAAAAATTAAATCATACTTTAACTAATTCGATTAATTGGTCCATAATCAAAATTTTATTATTATAATTTATTTCATATTATATATTTGATACAATCACATTGTAAAAATTGTGCTACATTGGATGACTCTTAATGTACAAATAATTATTGGCTATTGTCGTTATCCAATTCATTTGATTAATTTTGAATTAAATTTAGAGATGAAGACACCCATATTGATAGAAGAACAAGCAATCTATATAAATGACATTTTTAGTAACAAGTAATAATTACTCGTCACAATTATCATAAATTAGTGACAAAATTTGAAATCAACACAATTATTGTCACAATTTAGTAATTTTTGTTACGCAATTATAGAGCGTCACAAATATTTGTAACAATTTCATCACAAAAAATGACAATATTAGTGACAATAGTATTTTTTTTCTCACAATTGTTTCCCATTTATAATGGTACTAACCAATTGTATTTTTATTGACAAAATAAGTTGTCACAAATATTATAAACAAGGGTGACCAACAACTATTTGCCACAAAAAGTATTAAAATTTGTGTCCACATTATATTTTGTCACAACTACATTCGTTCCCGCCATAATTATAATGCCGCCAAAATGCGCATACATTTAGTGACAACAAATAGTGACAACGTATGTTACGACACTATTATTCTAGTAATAGTGACAACTTGCTTGTAACAAATACTTACTTGTCACAATTACCATACTATTAGTGACCAAAAAAAGGTTATCACAATTATCCCAGATAATAGTGTCAAATTATTGTTTTGGTCACAAAATATGCATTATTTGTGACTAAATTACAAAGTGTCACAAAAGATTTGTCACTAAATGTCTTCATTCTTGTAGTGCCAGGAACCAACAACAAACCAAAGATGCACTTAATAAGATTATAAGAACACCATTTACAAATAAAAAGTTGCAAGATCAGTCTTCCATTAAGTGTTACAAAGTATAACAATTTCCTTGCCTAATGAAATGAAATTTCACATACCCCAGAAAAAGTTTCATTGATTTAAACAGATAAAGAGAATGAAAATTATATTAGACTTAGACCAGCATGCATAAACTGTACAAAGAAATGTAAGCTACACCAAATCACTAGCCGATCAGCACTTCACAAGAAGAGATTTCTAGGACTTGGGGCCAAAAAATTAAGAATAGAAATCTAATGCATGCTTACCTCACGGAATGTCATCAGGCTGGGTTTGTCCCCTACAGGTGGCATTTGATTGCAAACCATGCGCCTCCACGTTTTTCAGATGGACGTGAGTATGGATCAAAATAGAAATATGCAATGGGATTGCCAGATGAATCATTCACACGGTAGAAGCGGACATCCTTGTTCCATACCTAATTAATAATATTGTTATCAGTACAGATACCAGCTGCACTTCCTCTTCAATGTAAGTGGATAAACAACTGAAATCTAACCGGAGCTAATCCATCGGCTGGTTCAGCACGTATTCCAAAAAGCTTATTTGCAAGATTAAAAAGTCCATCCATGACCCTTGGTAATTGTATAGAGGCTAGTTAAATCAAATCTGTATATATACACAGTAAAGTTGGAGGAAAAGAACGAAAAGTGCATCCAATTAGCTAAGGAAATGGCTTTTGTAGTATGCAGTATAATCATCACACTTAGAAGAAAAGCACAAAGTTTCCACAATTATGACTGATGAGTAGTAGAGATAAGCAAAATATACATACATCAAGTTTATGTAGCTTATAAGCAATTTCCAGAAAAACACACCCAGTATTCAAAAGATACAATCGGATGATAAGTTTAGGTGGGTTGATTCTATAGTATCTGAACTCTTAAAAGGTCACAGTATATCTAAAGTACTAAACTATTGTCAATGCTCCCAAAGAAAATGTGCAGGCGCAGTTAATATACTTGCAGAGCCTCCATCAGACCCATTCTCTAATTTGTTTGCCACTAAGATAGATGGACAAGAATGAAAGAGCACAGATTTGCATCTGTTTATTCAAGGAAAATTTACTTTTTGATTCATAGAGAAGGAGATCGAACCTCATTTATTTCATACTTTGATTCACGAAGCCTCTCACTCCAAAAAGAAACATCCCAATGATTCACGACAGCTCTAATTTGTTTGCCACGACGCGGCGACGGCGACGGCGGCTTCCTTCGGCGACGACGGCTGGACGGAAGACGACGACAAGTTTTGAAGCGGAAGACGGAAGACGTCGGCTCTAATTTTGAATCCCTAATTTTGAAGCACGACGTCGACAGTCTACTGTACATGTACTGTTGAATCCCTAATTTAATTTGAAGCACAAGTAAGGTCTAAAATTGAAGGTATTTGGGCAATATTCAAAACCCTACAACGTCGGTTGTTTATAATAACCGACGTTGTAGGTATAAATATTATAAATCGGCGCGATACGACGTCGGCTAGGAGTGGTAGCCGACGTCGTATCGCGTCCGGGCTTAATGATACGACGTCAGCTAGGAGCGGTAGTCGACGTCGTATGCGCCGGGCCTAATACTAATGGGATACGACGTCGGCTAACTAACCTAGCCGACGTCATATCGATGCCCGAATGCAATTATAGGCGCGATACGACGTCAGCTAGGTCGGTTAGCCGACGTCGTATCATCCGCCGATGGCTAATATACACGATACGACGTCGGCTAATCTCTTAGCCGACGTCGTATCGCACCGTAGTCTAATCTACAACCTTTAACGTCGGTTATTAGTAAATAACCGACGTTAAAGGGTTTTTATTTATTTTTAATTAATTAATGAACCTTTAACGTCGGGTAATTATTTAGCCGACGTTAAATAGCCGACGTTGTATGTGATTTCTGTAGTAGTGAACAAATAAGATTATATTACATTTTAGAAATTATACTATTAGATGGTCAACCCACAATCCTTCTCCATGATCAGTACGCATGTAACTGGTATCAATGTTATCTTCACCTAAGGCCACAGATTGGATACCAATAGAAAATGGTGGAATTTCATCAAAGCGGTCATATTCTTCTTAATCCTCAACATCACCAACACCAACAATACTTCTTTTCCCTTGCAAGACAATTGACCACTTACTATCAATTGCATCAGAAACATATAAGACTTGTTTAGCTTGAGATGCAAGTATAAACGGTTCATCACGATATCCCAGTCGACCAAGATCAACTAAGGTAAAACTCATATCATCTACTCAGACACCCCGTCTGTTATCAACCCAAGAATATCGGAATAGAGGAATCTTAAACACCTTATAATCAAGTTCCCAAATTTCTTCAATGACTCCATAGTATGACATAGCAGCATCTTCCGGGTTAGTATCTTTAGCACTAGAATAGTCTCTTGATAGTGCTACTAATGTCACTCCACTATTTTGCACCACACTTTTTCCATCTCGACATTTTGTGTAAAACGTATACCCATTAATATCATATCCTTCATAAGAGTCCACAAAAACACCAGGGCCCCACGCTAACCATCGAATAGTTTCACTGATATTATTGGATACTTGCGCTAACTCTTGCATCACTGTATCTTTGAACCAGCTGATAAAAGTGTTATTGTGTTCATTTGTTATCCATCTTTCACCCTTAGAAGGATTTTGTTGCCTCAGAATAGACATGTGTTGGTCCAAGTATGGATGAACCTCAGAAAGGTGCTGTAGTACGAGATGATGAGCCTGATTTCGCATTTTTGCACTTCGTAGAATAGCTTTATACCCAATGGTACCTTTTCCTGTGAGTCTTCCTTCATGACGTGATTTAGGAACACCAATGGACTCAACATTAGACAAATAATCAGTAAAAAAAAAAATGAATGACTTCTTCAGCGCCATAAGCTTCAATTATACTCCCTTCTAGCCGATATCGATTTCTCACCTATCCTTTCAAAATTCCCATGTATCTCTCAAATGCATACATATACCTTAAAAATACAGGACCACACATTTTAATTTCCCACACCAAGTGAACTGTTAAATGCACCATAACATCAAAAAATGATGGGGGGAAATACATTTCAAATTGGCATAAAGTTACTATCAAATCAGCTTGCAACAAATCTAACACATTTGAATCAACAACTTTCACTACTACAGAAATTACATACAACGTCGGCTATTTAACGTCGGCTAAATAATTACCCAAAGTTAAAGGTTCATTAATTAATTAAAAATAAATAAAAACCATTTAACGTCGGTTATTTACTAATAACCGACGTTAAAGGGTGTAGGTTAAACGACGGTGCGATACGACGTCGGCTAAAGGATTAGCCGACGTCGTATCCAATTTGGATTAAGTCCCGGCGCGATACGACGTCGGCTAGAGGTTTAGCCGACGTCGTATCGCGCCGATTTAAAATATTTTAACCTACAACGTCGGTTACTATAAATAACCGACATTGTAGGGTTTTGAATATAGTCCAATGCCTTCAATTTTAGACCTTACTTTTAATTTGCTTCAAATTAGGAATTCGTAGCGCAGCCGTCGTCGTCCCGTCCAGCCCTTCCATCCGTTGTCCCATCCAGCCCGTCTAGCCGTCGTTGCTGAAGGAGGAACGCCGTCGCCGTCGCCGCGAAGCACGCCGTCGCCGCGAAGGACGCTCGTTGCGAGAAGCAGCCGTCGCTAGAGGTCCGCCGTCGCTGTCCGCAGCCGCGAAGGACGTCGCCGGGAACTCCTCCGCGCCGCCGCTCCGCCGCACTGCCGGAAATCTGGTAATTTTTTTTATTTTTTTTATTTTTAATTTTGAATTATTATAGTTCAGATAATTCTCCTCTAAACTGCTTGATGATCCGGAGGTGAGTTTGGGTTTCTCAGTTCAGATTATTCTCCTCTAAGACACATTTCTTACGGCGATTTTTGCTTCCCCAGAAAGGAACTATAATTGAGAAACTCACAGAAGAAACTCTGAGGGATTGGAATCATCTCAAGGAACTCCTATCCATATGTGAAGGTTGGTGGAATATATCATCTTTTCCATTATGCAGTCTCATAAAATAGCATTAGATTTTTTATTTTATTTTTTGCCATATTTCATGTATTTTTGTTGCCTCTTGCAGCTCAAAGACAAATTGGAGATACTTGAATGAAACAAGCTCTATATCTCATCAAATTCTTAGACTGGTATTAATAACCTGTGTCTTTCTTTCAGTGGTAGTTCTTTTTAATTTTCTGGACTTGGTTGTTATTCTTATGCTTTGTGGGTTTCCTCAAACTATTGAAAGCTCTGCTCGTGAGTTTATTGGAAAAGACAACAAAACAACCTTTTCTGCCAGTGTGGTATGTTCACTTAGTTTGATTAGGATAATTTTTTGTTTGTTCTGTGGCCATATCAAACACTGAAGGCAAACCATAACTGTGGCATGGTCCTCAATTTCTAAATGTAGAATTTTGTTGATCCTGCTGGAAGTGAGCGCGCATCTCAGGCATTATCAGTTGGTCAAAGACTCAAAGAAGGCTGCCATATAAACCGTAGTTTACTGACTCTGGGAACTGTTATTCGCAAGCTAAGGTTGATCAAATATTTCTATATGTTTATCTTACAAATGCATCTGTTACTTCTAATCTAGTGTTTAATTGTCTGGTGTTTCACCAATTTAATTTGTGGTAATTTTCTTTACACACTGACAACCCCCATCATGTACACTGTGAGGTATTGTCCATTTTTGGCTCAAAGAGCCTCATGGATTCATCCACAAAAGGCACCTCACAGTGTAAGTATATAGGTTTTCTATTAAAGTTCATCATTAAACATCTTGTCCTTTCCAAATATGCCAACAGTTGGTAATTGCAGCTTGTTTTACTGCTAAATTTGTTTACAAATATGTATACTATTAATATCCTAGTGGGCTATTAATATGTGTATCCTTACAACGTCGGCCAAATCAACGTCGGATTTTAGCCGACATTAAAGGGTCCATTTAGCCGACGTTAAAAGCCGTTTGTGTAGTAGTGTTTACTACTAATGGCATTGAAAAAGTAACAAAGCTTGGTAATGATTTGTCTAACATGGTTTGGTAATATGCCTCTAATAGCAACAGGTAACATATGTTGCATTAACACATGGCAACCATGAGATTTCATACCAACCAATTTAAAGTCCTTCATTGAAACAAGTTTTTTAATATTAGATGAATAGCCGGAAGGAACCTTAATACCATTCAGAAAGCTACAAAAACTTGTTTTCTCCTTTTTAGACGAAGTATAACAAGCTGGAGGTAAGTATGCCCTCTTTCCAGATTCTTGTGGTGCTAACTGATCTCTTATCCCCATTTCTACCATATCTTTTCTTGCTTTTATACCATCTTTCGTCTTACCTGGAATATTCAACAATGTCCCGATAATGCTATCACAAATATTTTTCTCTACATGCATTACATCAAGACAATGTCTAACAGATAAGTGCTCCCAATATGGTAAATCTCAGAATATAGACATCTTTTTCCAAATACCCTTCTGACTTGTTTTTGATGTTTTTCCCAACACATTATCAATGTTTTTGACTCTTTCATAAACGACATCCCCTGATAATGGTGAGCGAGCCACTCTAGCCTCAGATTTTCCATTGAAAACTTTTTTCTTCTTTCTATAAGGATGGTCAATAGGCAAAAAGGTTCGATGACTCATGAACACATTTTTCTTACTATTGTTTAGCCAAAGATCATCTGTTTCGTCTTCATAAATAGGGCATGCCTTAGCCCCTTTAGTAGTATATCCTGACAAGTTACCATATGCTGGGAAGTCATTGATTGTGCAGAACAGCATGGCTCGCAAGGTGAAGTTGGTTTGGCTATGAGCATCAAACACCGCCACACCTTCATTCCACAGTATCTTTAAATCTTCAATAAGCGGTGTCAAGTACACATCTATGTCGTTTCCTGGTTGTTTAGGCCCAGATATTAACAAAGATAACATGATGTACTTACGCTTCATGCATAACCAACGAGGAAGATTGTAAACTGTTAAAAGAACTGGCCAAGTGCTATGGCGACTGCTCATGTTACCATGAGGATTCATTCTATCCGTGCATAGTCCAAGCCTAAGATTTTCGTTTTCGGAACCGAATTCAGGAAACTTCATATTAATGTTCTTCCATTGAGGAGAATCGGCGGGATGTCTCAACTTTCCATCTTCTTTTCTACCAATAGCATGCCATTGCAAATTGTTTGCATCATTTGCATTTGCAAACAAATGCTTGAACCTTGGGATCACCGGTAGATACCACAATACCTTCACAGGAACACCTTTCTTCTTCTCACATGCATCATCGTATCCTTTCCGTTTATAACGCGATGCTCCACACTCCGGACACACATGCAAGTCTTTGTATTGTTTCCAATACAAAATACAATCGTTTGGACATGCATGGATCCTTTCAATGTCCATACTCAACGGACATAACATTTTCTTTGCCTCATAAGTTGAACAAGGAAGTTCGTTATCATCAGGAAGCATGTCCTTTAAAAGTTTCAATAGCTCCGTAAAACTCTTATCACTCCACCTATTCTTTGCTTTTAAGTTATACAATTTAAGCATTGATGATAACTTTGTAAATTTACTACATCCAGAAAACAATGGTTTTCTAGAATTTTCAAAAAAAGTTTCAAACCCTTGAGGCAGTTTATTCAAATCTCCTTGCATATCACACATCAATTCATCTAGCCGATCATTGTCTTCATCATTTCAAACATTATCTTCTTTACTTTGATCTTTCTCTACATCTAATTCGACATCATCTGTACTAAAAGGTACATTTTCACCATGCCATATCCACCGGTCATATCCTTCCTTAAAACCAAGACATATCAAATGACTCTTAATTTCATCAATCCCATGAAACTTTTTTAGATTTCTACAATCACAACAAGGACACACTATATAATTTTCACCAATTTTACTTGCATATTCCTCGGCAATTTGTACAAAGTCTAAAACCCCATTGACATATTCAAGTGTATTGCGTTTCTTACACATCCAACTCCGATCCATATCTCCTATTGTCACACAACATTTATAATATGAGAAATGAATTAGTTTATTTGAGCTACAACTTAAAGGCTCAAGTTCAATAATTGAAAATTTCAAATTTAAAATACTACCAAAAACTAATTAAAAATTTATTGGACACTTTGTTAATTTTGATTATATACTTTATTGATAATTATTTGATTTACTTGAATTTTTTATAATTACTTAGCTTCTTATTATTTATTTAACACTTTATTGTAAAATTTAAAATACTACCAAAAACTAATTAAAAATTTATTGGACACTTTGTTAATTTTGATTATATACTTTATTGATAATTATTTGATTTACTTGAATTTTTTATAATTACTTAGCTTCTTATTATTTATTTAACACTTTATTGTAAAATTTAAAATACTACCAAAAACTAATTAAAAATTTATTGGACACTTTGTTAATTTTGATTATATACTTTATTGATAATTATTTGATTTACTTGAATTTTTATAATTACTTAGCTTCTTATTATTTATTGTACACTTTACTGTAAAATTTAAAATACTACCAAAAACTAGTTAAAAATTTATTGGACACTTTGTTAATTTTGATTATATACTTTATTGAGTATTTACTTATATACTTGAATGTGATAATTATTTCTTATTTATTGGACACTTTGTTAATTTTGATTATATACTTTATTGAGTATTTACTTATATACTTGAATGTGATAATTATTTCTTATTTATTGGACACTTTGTTAATTTTGATTATATACTTTATTGATAATTATTTGATTTACTTAATTTTTTATAATTACTTAGCTTCTTATTGTTTATTTTACACTTTATTGTAAAATTTAAAATACTACCAAAAAAATTAAAAATTTTACCAACTAAAACTAACTAAATAATTTAAAATTTAAAATACTAATTAAAACTAGCTATTTACTTATATACTTTGTTAAATTTGTTAGGTTATATAGGTTAAATTTAGCTACTTAAAAATTTTATATATACATAACACATAAAACATAATATACAAAAAAAATTTCTAAAATATATTATTGAACATTTTAATACATAATAGCAAGTATATAGATATAAATAATACACAATTTTTTTAATTCAGCTATCACAATATTAATACCAAACATATATAATAATACATAATAATTAATCAAAATTAAATTTAACAATAATAAATATTTATTATGTATAAAAAAATAAATAAAATAAATAACAAAAACACAAAATAAGGTGCGTACCTGATCGGCGACGGAGCACCAGCAACGAACGCGGGGACGGCGACCGGCGGTGGAGCGGGGGAGGCGACCGGCGGCGAGGGAGTGCGGCGGTTGCTTTGGGCGGCGAGGGGCAGCGGCGCGGTGGCTTTGGAGAGCAGCGGCGACGGTGCTGTGAGCGGCGGCGGCTGCTGTGTCGACCGGAGGNAAATTTAAAATACTACCAAAAACTAATTAAAAATTTATTGGACACTTTGTTAATTTTGATTATATACTTTATTGATAATTATTTGATTTACTTGAATTTTTTATAATTACTTAGCTTCTTATTATTTATTTAACACTTTATTGTAAAATTTAAAATACTACCAAAAACTAATTAAAAATTTATTGGACACTTTGTTAATTTTGATTATATACTTTATTGATAATTATTTGATTTACTTGAATTTTTATAATTACTTAGCTTCTTATTATTTATTGTACACTTTACTGTAAAATTTAAAATACTACCAAAAACTAGTTAAAAATTTATTGGACACTTTGTTAATTTTGATTATATACTTTATTGAGTATTTACTTATATACTTGAATGTGATAATTATTTCTTATTTATTGGACACTTTGTTAATTTTGATTATATACTTTATTGATAATTATTTGATTTACTTAATTTTTTATAATTACTTAGCTTCTTATTGTTTATTTTACACTTTATTGTAAAATTTAAAATACTACCAAAAAAATTAAAAATTTTACCAACTAAAACTAACTAAATAATTTAAAATTTAAAATACTAATTAAAACTAGCTATTTACTTATATACTTTGTTAAATTTGTTAGGTTATATAGGTTAAATTTAGCTACTTAAAAATTTTATATATACATAACACATAAAACATAATATACAAAAAAAATTTCTAAAATATATTATTGAACATTTTAATACATAATAGCAAGTATATAGATATAAATAATACACAATTTTTTTAATTCAGCTATCACAATATTAATACCAAACATATATAATAATACATAATAATTAATCAAAATTAAATTTAACAATAATAAATATTTATTATGTATAAAAAAATAAATAAAATAAATAACAAAAACACAAAATAAGGTGCGTACCTGATCGGCGACGGAGCACCAGCAACGAACGCGGGGACGGCGACCGGCGGTGGAGCGGGGGAGGCGACCGGCGGCGAGGGAGTGCGGCGGTTGCTTTGGGCGGCGAGGGGCAGCGGCGCGGTGGCTTTGGAGAGCAGCGGCGACGGTGCTGTGAGCGGCGGCGGCTGCTGTGTCGACCGGAGGCAGCGGAGGCTGTGGAGGTTGTATGTGGAGGGGAGGTTGTCATCGGCTCATCAGATCCAGATCTACACACACACACACACACACACACACACACACACAGATATATATATATATATAAATAATAAATAAAGGGTAGCTGCGTCCGAAGTTCCCACTTCGAACGCAGCTGCTCGATATCGTCGGATCAGCTGCATTCGAAGTGGGACCACTTCGGACGCAGCTGGCCATTTAAAAAATTAATTAATTAAAATGTGGACAATTTATAGTGCAATTGAATATATATTTTTGGACCGATTGTGTTTTCTGATGTTATCCCTTTTTTGAATTCATGCAAATAATTGCTTAATTAATAGCTAATGTGTAGGTGTACGCATGCAGTGCTGGAACTTTAGAGATTTTATATATCATTGTTTAGGAATTTTATAAATTGGGCAAATATGCTCGTTCTCTGGTAACTCAGTTATAGGAATTAATTGCTATTCTTCTAATTCATATGTATGGAAGATATATTTTTGTGTAGTTATATAGCAATTTTTCCATCTTGGAAAAAACATAATATCACCGGTTGTATTTATACATTATTGAAAATCTCTTTGTAGACGACATTGGTAATAGCAACACAATCTTGTTCATCCTCGTCTAGAACTAGCACTTTCAGGTCATCACGATGGGTGACTCGGGAGAAAGTCACGTACAATTGACCGTGATTAAAGACTTGTTTTTTCAGCAATAATCCAACGTGAGTTAGTGTTCGACCCTGTCTTTTGTTGATAGTCATGGCATATGCAAGCATCAATGGGAATTATTTATGCTGGAACTTGAAGGGCAATCTCGTATCAGAAGAAGTGAGAGACATTCGAGGGATAAAAACTTTGGTTCCTTCATGTGTCCCATTAACTATTCTTGCTTCAACAATGTGCTCTGCCAATCTTGTCTCATTTTAATCTAGACTTGTATTACGAATAGAAAAGTAGGGAAGAATATAATTTATTAGGAATTTTGTTACCATATTTAATGTACAGTTGTAGTACGAATAGGAATTGTATTACCATATTTTATAATATTACGCAAACCTTAATAGTATAGGAGTGTTTTGGGCGGGAAGCCAGGAAGTTAAAATGAAGGATTTTGTTTTTATTAATAGTATAGATTACGTTGCATGGGAATTTATGTACTGTATTATTACGATTAGTAATTTTAATCTTGAATTGTATTATGAATACGAAAGTATGGAAGAATATATTTTATTAGGAATTCTATTACCATATTTAATGTAAAATTGTAGTACGAATAAGAATTGTATTACACAAACCTTAATTGTGTATGAGTGTTTTGGGCGGAAAGTTAAAATGGAAGAATTTATTTTTATTAATACTATAGATTACTTGTGATACGTTAGCATTAAGTCCACGAAATAATCTTACCTTTATTCCCTTTTACTATTTGACCCGTATTATTTATGTTAACTTATTGATTCGTACGTACCTCTGGTCAATTTGTTCCATCAGCTTCAAACAAAATTAAAACATATGACTGGAGTTAGCTTTATTATCAATTTTCAATACAAATACTTCTACTATTTTAACAATAAATAATATAATTTTTTCTAATTAACAGTACATAATTTAAATTATTTATACTTCAATTTTTTTATAATACGGAGTATATATTTAAATAGTAATAAACAAAATTTTATAATTATAAAACAAATAATAAAAAGTTTATAAATAAAAAAATAAGTTAAATTTAAATGTTTTTAAAATGTTGTTAAAAATAGATTGAAACAAAAGTGATTAGCCAATGGTAAAGAATAAAATGGTGGCCCAGGATAGGATTTTACCTTTTATGGACAAGGACAAGAAGCCAATAATAAAATGAGACAGGGAGAATATGATGTAGTTAGAGATAATTAATAGATAATTAGTGTGCATGCAAAATCAAGAGCTAAACTAAAATACCAAAACTCATGAGAATAGCTAGCTAGTACAAGAGCTAAAATATGAGCTAGGTTGATTCCTGAGCTTAACCAAATCTAGCTAGTTAGTTTCATTGTGAAGGCCTGAATCTCACTCCTGGCAAGTGCCTAGACACAAACTCCCAAGCTAACATGTGAAGATCCGAAGTAGCCACATCTTCATCCAACTCGCTGCACAATCCCGTAATGTCTAGTTCCGGTGATAGTAGTGGTGGTGGTGGATTAATGTATAATGATACATCGGAGCTGTGTCCTGCTTCGCATGAGGACTGGAGATCCACGTTGGTGTCGCCGAGGGGTAAAATTCCCGGCGGTGGTGCCATTAGAGGAAGATGCTGGAAGGTTGATAGACGCGCTTGAACATAAGCTAACTCTGCTTGCAAGTTAACCACCTATAATGTGTAAACTTTCAAACATTAACAACAATTTAAAATACTCAAGCTCCCGACCACATTGCCCAAGCTCTAAGACAAGACACCGACGGGGTCCGAACCCACGAGAGAACAGCGGTTCAGGACAGGTCCAAAAATGTTTCTAAGTATGGTCGAAGTTTAAATAAATTAAAAAGTGTCCATGACAAAATATAAAACACCAATAATATTATTTTAAATACGAAAATATTAAACATCTAACTATGCTACTTAAACATTTATTAATTTGTATATAAACTTCGTTTTAATATATAATTTACTACTCTATATGTATATACATGCATACATAATTACATATACATAAGGGGATGGGGTTGGGAGGGGTAAGAGGGGGGGCAACTTCTCCCGTTATTCTCCATCTGGATCTACCCATGCCGCGTTTGAACCTCCATTTTATCAAAAAATACTCAAAAATTTATCCACTTCAATTATTATCTAGCTACTCGCCTTAAATTTCAATTTATCTAAATCACAACTTTTCAATATTATAAGTAAATGTTAATTATCATATACTCAACACTTACCATATTCAATATGAAACTATAATTTAAGGAGCAAAAAGTATAGAAGTGTAAATTAAAAATAGAAAAAGAAAAACATTAGGGCTCCAACCTCCAATACACTTGCATCAAAAAGTCTTTCAACTTTGTTTCACAAGGGTCAACGTAATTTTTATTTTGATTACTGGTTTTAAAATATTTATTTAAAATTTTCAATTGTACTTTCTTTTTATTTTTTTAATTGTTTATTTGCTTTTTTGTTTTCTTTTCTTTTCTATTTTATTTATTTATTAATATTTTAAAGTGATGTGATATTGCAGGAATATAGTGTAAACAGTAAATGAATTGCAAATTAGGTGATGTGGAAGTGGAACCTATTTTTGAGACAGAGAGATTTGCAGGGATAAGGATGTCGTAAAGGTGACAATCAAAATAGTTAGAACTGAAATGTACTATATATTCTGTAATGTCTGTGATGTGTAGAATTATTATATGTACAATAATAAGCTAAGGGGAATTTTTTACCCAAAAAAAAATGTCACTTCATGGTTTATGCAAAATACAATTTTGAGGGGATTAAACAATTCATAGTGAATTATAATTTGTATACCCAACGTTTTAATTTTAAAAATTACTCTATATAATAATACTATCAAATTAAGGGGATTAAACGCTTACAAATATTAAGGGTGTAAACGAATAGAGCCGCTCGGTTCGAGCTCGGTGAATTTTGAGCTCAAGCCAAATTCGAGCACTATATATATATATATATATATATATATATATATATATATATATATATATATATATATATATATATATATATATATATATATA
>NC_044924.1:22577855-22582855 GCF_003576645.1 Ipomoea triloba
TATATATATATATATATATATATATATATATATATATATATATATATATATATATATATATATATATATATATATATATATATATATAACTTATTTATATTTAGGTATAAATGAGTCGAGCCGCTCAGTCAAAGCTCGACTCGATCTCGGTCAATTTCGAGGTCGAGCCGGCTCCTTTCGTAACCGAATCGAGCTCGAACTTCAATTTTCTAGATCGATTAAGCTCAAGCTCGAACCCACTTATTATTTATCGAGTTCGAGCTCGGCTCATCTCGTTTTACCCCTAACAAATATGTAATTATAAATTCATGCTTAAATATACTCTCAAAAAAAATTGAACATATTAAAAGAATAAAAAAAATAAAAAATAAAAAGCCTTCAGTCCAATCATACAACTCGATTATTTTGATGTATTATTTATATAAATTAAGGATTAAATTTGTAAACAATTTTTTCCTAAACTTACATTATGATAAAGACAACAAGCTTATTGATAGGCAATTGATGGGCAATAAATGCTATAATTAATTGTTCCATCATATAAGTCAAATTTTTATCCCAAAAAATAAAAAGAGTCCATTCTAAGCAGTATTGCTCTTTACCTAATTAAGATTGAAGGATTTGGACTTTATCTACCCAATTCTGGATACTAGAAAATGTTTCTTAGGTAACTAAAAGACAACTATATATGTCAATTAAATATAACAAAGAAAAACAAATGTTGCAGCCACACATAAGTTATAAGGCTGCCTCATCCCAGCAAGTGAACCACTTGCTGGGTGAGGTGGCCAAATAAATATATATTTGTTTATTGTGTATGTCGCCACCTAGACTTGCAAGCTTGTTGCTGCAGCAAGCTTGCAAGTGGCAGCTTTTCTGCCATTTATTGAGTGTTTTTCTTTGTTATTGTGCAAGCTTGTTGCCACCTTGACTTGCAAGCTTGCTGCTGCAACAAGCTTGCAAGTGGCAGCTTTTCTGCCATTTATTGAGTGTTTTTATTTGTTTATTGTGCAAGCTTGCAAGTGGCAGCCATTTGGCAGAAAAGCTGCCCGACATGACTGTTTTTTTTTTTTGTTTCCTTAAGTATTTTGTTTTCCTTTTCTTTATTGAGAAAAATATATTAATTTTTTATAGTGATGTGAAATTAGGGCCCACTTTTAAAAGTTGAATGGATTTTTAGGGATGTAGTGTGAATAGTAAATGATTTGCAAATTGGATGATGTAAAAGTGGGACCCATTTCTGAAAGTGAGAGAAAGTTGCAGGGATAAGGTTAGCCTAACAATAGTATTCAGAAAATTTTACAATATAAAAGTAAGACTTTTTAGTATATTTTTTTTTAAAAAAAAAAACAAAGACATTTTTTATAAATAATAAAAGTAAAAGTATTATCTTATTTTAAGGGAAAAAACTTGTGTGAGACCTCTCATGAATCCTTGTCTGTGAAACAGGTTGGGTCAAGATGAAAATGTAATATAATAAAAAATAAATAATGTTTATTACTAACCAATTTGGTTGGCATGAGTGGGTATGCACTCTAATCCTTTAAGAGAGGTCGGAATTTTGGTACGAACACATATCTTTTAGCCTAACCAAAAATAATAATAATAAAACTATGTAATAGTTTTGATAAAAAAGAATATAATACTTTTATATCAATACGTAAAAGTATTACATTTTTCTCAAAAGTATTACAATTTTTCTTATAAGTAACACTTTATTCCTAATTAGTATTGCATTTTTCAGTATAAGTATTACATTTTTATATTGACTCGACCCGATCCGTCTCACGGATAATCTCACACAAATATGATCTTATTTTAAAAAAATGTCACACCTATTATTAAACAATATAACTATAGTAGTCAACATTATAAAATATTTTTATTAACTTATTGTTGTGTGTGTATACCTAACCCTGGCATATAACTAGAAATACAGTAATTCAAGGCAAATGAAGCAATAAAGTCAAAGATTGTACTTCAACAAATGATTAATATTATTTCCTCGAGCTGCTAAAGTACTTATTGGGGGTTACTTAGCTTGTTAGCTCCGGCAAGCAAGAAATTGAATTAAAAATTCCAGTACATGACAATTCTCTCCCTCACTCTCCCCCAGTGGACGACACAACTTAGTAGAAAACAGGGATAATCATATATACAAATTTGTAGCTTAGCCACAAGTTACACAGTCTCAAATAGTGACTATATATGGATTTCTTTTCGTGACCCAAAAAGTTAGTAGAAAACAATTGGAGCCCCAATACACTATAATAATCCTGCCAAATTATTTACCAAGTTCCATATAAATTCACATCAAATTTTTCATTATTAAATATTTAATAACAATAATAATAATAATAATTTTCATCACGTTATTATTAGATAGATAATGTTATTATAAATCAAAACTTATCCCCTATCACATGATTTTGATTAATCTTGTTGTAAGATCATTATGAAAGGTTATAAATATATATATCAATCAATTATGTGGTCATCTAATGCATACAAAAAGATGTGATACTTAAAATGAATCACACCTTTCATTCCATTAATGTGTTTTATTTACCTTTTCTTCTTCACTTATTTTTAACGTTTTCTTATTGATTTTTTAATTTAAATACTTTTACTATATATAAAACTTTTAAAACTAACATCAACTTAAATATTATAAAAATTGAATTATAAATAACTAGAAGCAAACACCGTTAATCAAGCAATACAAATAAAATTGAATAAAAGAAGTATATTAAAACACTAAACGGTGCAACACTGCAACTTTTAATGTATATATAATTTTTGCTTTAAACAGCAAGTATATATTTTTCTCATTGACATTTTTGCTATTGCAACACACACACATACACACACACGCACAATATATATATATATATATATATATATATATATATATATATATATATATATATATGGTCAGGTTTCTGTGCGAATAATGCTTTCCATGCAGTCGTGCGGTCACTCACTATTAGGTACACATAAATATAGCACAAAGTGTTTGAAAATGCATCATAAGGCATGGTGTAATGTGGTGCATTCACCAAGTACGCAAAAATGTACCACGCAAAAATGGTGCATTCTATTGTGGTGTATTTTTAACATTGCGTGGTACATTTTTGCGTACTTGGTGAATCCGCACCGATCGCAGAGGAAGTACTAACCGCATATATATATATATACATATATATATATATATATATATATGTATGTATGTATGTATGTATGTATGTATAATTTTTTTTTTAAAAAAAATACATTATTGTCATTAATTAAGTTTGGTATATAGCACTATAGCAATAGCAACTTGTCAACCATCAAACCTAGAAAACGCTCCAGGAAATTAAAGAAAACCTAGACCGTTTCTTACGACATTGACTGCTTTTTGGTTCTAATACTTCCTCAAACATTGAATTCAGACACAACATGCATTAACTTTAATTTCGGAGTATTTAAATTTTATTTTTATTTTTTAATACTTTTGATAATCATCACTTAGATCTCACGTGTTTTTGTTCCACTGTTAGTAAAATCAATCAACTTAAAACTAGGGTCCCAGGCATGTCTTACTCGTAGAGATACTACTTTATCTGATAGGAGTAAATATGGAAATACGCATTAATAATTAATAAAGACTCATAAGGTTAAATGTGAGAGGATACTCGCATAATAAAATTTTATAATACTATTTTATCTAATAATGTAAGTCGGTCAATTTATAAGCAATTTATAAATATAAATTTTTGTACCGCATCACAGGGTACAGTATAAGGTAGCATTCTCATAAAAGGACTAAATCTCATTAAAGCAAATAAATTTAAACAGATAGGTTCTAAATGGGATGCCTAGTTAAAAACAGCAAATAAGCTAACTAATTAAAATTAAAATGTTTGGTAAAATTAGTTGCTAAATTAGCTAATAAATATAATAAAATGTAAAGTAAGATATTAAGATTTTAATTAATATTTCTCAAAAAAAATAGATTTTAATTAATAAAGGATAAATGGTCATTTGTGTAAATTAATATATAAAAATAAAAAGAAAAAGAAAAAACCTAAAAAAAGTCAGGAGCTAGTAATAGTGTTTCCAAAATTGTAAATTAATATATAAAAATAAAAATAGAAAACCTAAAAAAGTCAGGAGCTAGTAGTAGTGTTTTCAAAAATAAATTATTATTTTAAGTTTTATTTGTAGCTTAAAATAAACTATACAGAATAGAGTCATAATTTAACCTACACATAAGTTTAACAGCTTAAGTTTCACTGCACCTTCCTTTTTATCTTAGCTATGTTGATAAATGAAACATAAATTATTTGTTGAAAACCCTAATTCAACAGAATCGATCACCATCATTATCTCGTTCATGATTGGAGGCTTAGTGTATAAATGTAGATCGTGTAAATCCAGTCAAGATGACTAATCATACAAACTTGAAATCACAAGATTACGAGTTCGAATCTTAACTTTCTTAGTTTAAACCGGTCAGCTATAAGCAACAAAGCCTGATTTATCTCTTTGTGGTACTTTGCGGACTAGTGTCATAAGGCAGAATTTATTTCATACACAGCTCTCCGGATAGTAACTACGAGATCCGATCCTCTTAGTTTGAACCGATTAGCTATAAGCAATTAAGCCTGATTTATCACTTTGTGATACTTTGTCAACTAATGTCACAAGGCAGAATTTATTTCATTCACGGCCTAGGCCAGTGCGATTTGTTTCTCCCTTCACCCAAAATAAAAAGGAGAAAAAAGAAAGAATTGAATTGAATATGGAGGAGTAAAGTTTTGTTTGAGTTTGATACCTGTTGTTGAAGAGTGAAGATGTGGCCAACGCAGCCGTAGACGGGGTCTCTAACCCTAGCAAGAGCCTCATAACACAGCGTGACGACGGCTTCGAGGCGGCGGTTGGCCGGAATGGCCATCAGCATTTTGGAGGCGTTGCTAGCTCCGAACACCTTATGCACCGCCGCGAAATGGGCCGTC
>NC_044924.1:22585355-22629988 GCF_003576645.1 Ipomoea triloba
TCCGAATAAGTATTCCGATGCTGCTCGCACTACAATTAATCCTGCCTGCACAGCTTGGTTCAGGCAGGATCAAATTATTCTAAATGCCATTCTTGGCCGCCTTTCCGATGCACTTACCTATAAAAATTACCAACTTGCCAATGCATTTTTTTTAAAACAATTATTCATTCTGAGTGGTTGATCTGGATTTAATTAATGACTAAGATTTAACCTTACTTTTTACTTGAGAACTCCTTCGCATATGATCTTTTATATATATATATATATATATATATATATATATATATGTGTGTGTGTGTGTGTGTGTGTGTGTGTGTGTGTGTGTGTGTGTGTGTGTGTGTGTGTGTGTGTGTGTGTGTGTGTGTGTGTGTGTGTGTGTGTGCACGCGTGCGCGCATATGTATGTGTATATGTATATAGGAGACGAATCACCTGAGTGCACCTATATATATATATATATATATATATATTTATTTATTTATTTATTTATTTATTTTCAGGTGAGAACATCTCTTAACCTGATAACATGCGGAGTTCTTCGATCAGTAATGCACGGTAAGTTCTATACGAATGCACAATAACTGCTAGATCTCTGTGACTACAACATGAATGCACATGCATTCGTGTAGTAATTCTCATGGATTCATGTAGTAGTTTCGGTACATTGCATCATCAAAACGTATTAGTATTAACTAGTTGTAAAAATTATTTTTGGTAATTTTGACATAAACATATTGTACTAATTTCTTAACTCTTAAACATTACAAAGTATTATTGTTGTTATGGAATCGAAACAGAATGAAAGAAGAGGCAAGACAGATGGATAGCAATAGGAGATATAAATGTTAGGAATAACAAGGGTAAAATGGTCATTTTATAATTAAGGCAAACCAGCTAACTAAAAACGCAACCATTCTTTTGGAAAAAAAAACACTACCGTTCTTAACTTTTCAAATTTTAATTAGCTTATTGTCTCAATAATCTAATGCAATAAATTATTTTACTAAACATTTAAATAGTTTACTGATTAGTCAAACCAATCAAATTTTAATTTATCGGTCATTTACCAAACACTACTACCCATATATATCAATTAAACCTATTATGATGTGCAGTATTACATAGGAAGAGGAGAGGGTAGGGGTGAAGTGTAGAGTTTTTTTTTTTTTTGAATAAGGGTGGAGTGTAGCGTTGTTGCAACTTTAAAGGCAAGCGAGTTGAAAGCAAAAGGGAGAAGAAGCACAAACAAAGGTTGGGGGCAGCTGCTTAGCTTGCGTGAAGCAAACACACAGAGCGATGGGGTGGTGGTGATTGAAACAGTAGTTCCGAAATGCATACAATAATAGAATAGCCACAGCACACAGCCGCATGATTTAAAAATTATATAGAGTGATAGATGGATGGATGGACGTGGGCACGTGCGAACTCCCACGTGGAACAAACATCCCATCCCATCCCATATCTAATCTAATCATCTATCTATCTCTGTTCTCTAGTCATTTCCATCACTAGACTTTGGTGGTAGTATGTAATACACGTACACCAGCACATGCAGAAGCAGCAATATAATACACAGCAAGCTAATAAGCTACGACCAAAAGATGTGAAAGTTTTGGAGGAGAAAGGCTGTGGAATGGGGAGCAGCAAGTATTTCCCTATACCCACCCACCTGCAACACTATTCTTGTCTATACCTTTTCTCTTTTGACTAGATTTGCTGCACATTGCATCTTAATTTTAAAGAAAAATGACCAAATAGGTACTTATAATAAAATATAGAAGTACAACAATGATCTACTAAAACACAAAAAGTCAAGAACACTCTTACTTAGCTCAAACTCATGACTTCTCATATGGGAGAGTCACCTCTTGCCACTAGATCACAAAAGTTCATCTAACTTTTTCATATAACTAGTTGTTCTAGGTTCTGCAGGTTAATTACTATCTAGTGTAATAACATTTTTATTATCGGTGATCGGAGGATCAAACTCCGATGGTGTGGGCATTGATTCTTTGGGCTAAACGTAAACAATTATGAATATTTCAAAAAAACATTACCAAAATGTCTTAGCTTGAAAAATTATATTGCAAAAAATCTCCAATTTTTTGTATGAGTAACCAAAATGGTGATGGTCCTGGTTGCGAAGAAAAAGTCTGGGGAAGGGATATATAGGATCTAGACTTTTGTATGTTAAAACTTTTTGGTCTTTTAACTTAGATGGTTTGAATAATTAAGTTATGCTAAAGTTTCATCCCACACCAGGAATGTATCTAATTATTCATGACGCACCACGATCTTTCATCGGTTTCCGGTCTTCCTGATGATATAGCGTTGGTTTCCCGCATATGAGGCCTTTCTCTTAGTCTTATGATGTCCATGTAAGCGTGTTTTACATTTTTAAATTAAAAATAAAAAAAATAAAACCAGACAGAATTATTTTAAGACCCTAATTCCCCCATGGATGACGGAAACCGTCCAGGCACCGAGGCGGATGTTGATGGTGTTGAGGACGACGCCGACCATGGGGACCGCGAATGGACACTAGTACAAAACTGCACATCCGCTACTGTTGTAAAAGACTTTTCGCTACTGTTGTACAACAGTAGCGGATGGGACAGTCTCTAAATGTCACTGACTTTTCGCTACCATTGTACAACAGTAGCGAAAAGTCTGATCATCCGCTACCGTTCTTGGCTAGAACGATAGGGGATTATAATTTTTTTTTTTAATATTCGATAATCCACTACTGTTCCTATAGAAGAACAGTAGCGGATTATTTTTAAAATAAAAATAAAAATGGGAATCCGCTACTGTTCCAGCTTAGGAACAGTGGCGGATTCCCAATTTTTTTTTTAAAAAAAAACAAAATTAAAAAGAATTAATTTTTTAATAAATTAATTAATTAAAAAATTCCCTAAATAATTTAAAGTGCTCCTATATAAATGTTGTTTATTAACACACTATAATCTAAAATTAACCTGAAGTTATAACTATCAACACAATAATATCAATTAATATATACAATCTTTTCTTTGAATCATCCCATATATACACAAGCTTTCTAATATATATATAAAAACCTTTCTAAGAAAAACAAAATATCATATTAGTGTTTAGAAGCATCAAATAAGAACCTAATGACCACCTTAGTTATCTTTGATCTGCTTATGCACCGAGGAATCATGCTTCTCCACCTTAGTATCCAACCCATTCTACAAAGAGCAAAGGTTATAAGCTTGGTGGCTAGCAGTTATACTCGATAATAGATTAGTACACAAGTTAACATTATAGAAGCCACAAAAACAGACATGCATACACTGCACAAAAAAACCTAGGGAGCAAATGTTTAGCAGACATACGGAGTATACACACAAGCAGACATAACATTTTAGCAAGCAAACTGTTTGTTTGCCAAACTATGCAATGAACACCCATTAGAAAATTAATATTGTATTAGATTTCTTTTCAAACAAATAAAAAAGAAAAAGAGTCCATGTGCAGAAGGCAAACGGAAGTAGAAAGAAAAACCTTGTCATTTTCTATTTTGAGAAGGATTGCATATGCCAAAATGGCTTCTTTGTACTGCAAATAAGCCAAAAGGAAAAAGAAACTAGTCAATGTAATAAACTCAGTTATAATCAATTTCCTGTATATAAACCAACTGCCCTTCTTCTCAACTCCAAAGCTCTATCATATATAAACCAATCAAGAACAAGCTAGCTAGCTAATAAGAAACAAAAAATCAAGAAAATCAAGAAACATTATATATGCATTACTATATAGAGCTAGCTTGATCGAGATGATAATGAATACAAATACATTAATTAATATTGTCATTCGCCAGGATTGTTTCGTGTATACTAAATAAAAATGTATACATTAAACAAATGGAAGCACTACAAATGTGACACTAACCGCAAAACTACTGGAGTTAAACATTTCAAGAAACCAAACTAGGGCTCAAGTTTAGCAATATTTAGGACTCAACAAAGCGGATTAATTTTGATTGTTAATAGATAAGTACATGAATAGATAGCCATATAGCTTCCATAGCCAGTAGGTCCTCAAGGTCCAAATCAAATTCATCTTCCCTGTTGAAAATTCAGGCATAAGAATAGACCACAGAATACATTCAGACATTAGCATCTAATACACATTGTATGAACATATTCTGGATTGATATAAACATTAAGACTTAATTCAAAAGGCAGATATTTGTCCCTGAAATCAGAACTCGACATGAACTTTAAAAGAAATAATTTCGAAATATCACAAGACCTAGATTTCAATACTATATCAACATGGTTCTAATCCTTTTTGAATTGTTATGTAAAATACCGATGCCATTTGCACCAAAGTGAGAACTTTCCCACTGACATCTAAGGGTTCTTGATACCTCAAACTCCAAAGTTCATAATACATTAACTAATAATACCAACACAGATAAAATTGAAGAACAGTTAAGTATAGCGAAAAGCCAATTTGATTACAGAGTAAATGCCAGTAATTGATTTTAAAAATCGAGCATTCAGATTATTACCTGTTCTGTCTTGGCCGTAAAGATGGACGAATTGCAGGAGCCCCACAAGAACAGAGGATCTACCTTTGGTTTGACCCTACCAAGGGCTTCCACTCCTAACCTTTGGCTAAATGCATCTTTCACAAGTTTCAGATTCTTCAAGAGATTAAAACTCTAAATTAGGTCAACAAATTAAAACAAAAAAAACATTAATAAAAAACGTAACCTGCGCAATGGAGGCGGAAATGGCGGACGGTGGTGGCTTCTGTGGAGGGGAAATGGCGGACGGTGGTGGTGGTTGCGCTGCGCAGATCTGGTGGCTGCGGGGGAGGCGAAAATGGATGGTGGCTACGGTGGTGGTGCTTACAACGGAGGCTGGTGGCGGAGGCAGACGACGGCAAAGGCGATGGAGGCGGAGGCGCGGTCGCCGTGACTGAGGCAGAGGTGAACGAAGGCTGCAATGGTGGTCGTGGCTGGTGCGGGCGGCAGATCTGTTTGCGACGGCAGTGGTGGCTGCAACGGTGGAAGGCGGAGGCGGTGGCGGTGGCGGTGGCGGTGGCGGTGGCGGTGGAGGCTGCGGTGGTGTGGCTGAGATGGAAGCATTGGTGTGGTTGCGTTTGTGTGGAAGCAGTGGTCTGGTGTGGCGGTGGGTGGATCGAATATGTTCAAAGCAGATCTGGGATCTCTGTATGACTGTATGTTTGTTGGAATTTTTTTTTTTAATAATTAATATTTCGGGGCTACCGTTTCGTCACGAAACGGTAGCGAAATGAATTTTTCAATTTTTTTTTTAATTTTAATAACTTATATTTCGCTACCGTTTCCTATAGAAACGGTAGAAATGGTAGCGAAATATAAAAGGCGTTTTTTGTTTTTTTAATTCGCATCCGTTCCTACTAATAACAGTAGCGGATTACTTTTCACTTATTTACAGAATTGCCACCGCGCGAATTTTTTTAAGAATACACTACCGTTCTTTCAACAACAGTAGCTAAATGTGAGTGTTTTATGTGCTATTTTGTACTAGTGGGAGCCCTTTCATAGCGGGAACGTTGGGGGCTAGAACGGAGACGACGTCGCCTCTCTAAATGTCCAAAGATACAATGGAGGAAGCAAGGCGAAGGCAACAGAGATGAGTTTCCGACCAGGTGAAGGTGACGTCGTTATAGACAACAGAGGCGGCATCGCCATATATATTAGCGGCCTTCTCCAAGAAAGTGAGAGGAGTTAGTGAAGTTGAATTGGGCGGATTTGGCTTCAGTTGCTCCATTGATTTCTCTCCGGCGGATTTGTTGGTGAATAGTTTTTGCGATCTCGAGCATGTTTGTAAGGAATCCTATAATCGCAATTTTGTGCCCAAATCATGGCCTATCGTACCTTTCTGCTTGGTAGAGCCACCGAGAAAACGACCGCCGAAAAATCAAGAAAAGTCGTCCTACATCTAATGGTTGGACTGGTTTCACCAACAGTGGAAGCAAGTTTTGTACGTGTCATTTGGGTCTCAAGTAGAGATATTGCTAGAGCAATTGGAGGTGATTAAAGTTGGGTTAGAAGAATCTGAAGTGAATTTCTTGTGGGCGATTAGAACCAATGAATCGGAGCTTCACGACGATGGGTTCGATGACAGAGTGAAGAACATGGGATTGTTGGTGCCGGAGTGGATTGATCAGAGAAAAATTCTCAGCCACCAGAGCATGAAAGGGTTCAAGATCGGGGTGAGAGTGGAGTCGTGCAATGGGTCGATGAGAGGGTTTGTGAAGTCGGAAGGCGTGAAGAAAGTAGTGAGGGAATTGATGGAAGTAGAAATTGGTAAATACGCTTACATAGAAAACATAAGACTAAGAGAAAGGTCACATCAGCTGGAAACCGGGCAGGAAGACCGGGGAACCTGATTCTAGGCGGATTTTTTTTCTTTTTTTGGTTTATGGAGCGGTATATACGTTATGAAAGATCAGGACACGGCATGAATAATCGGATATAGTTCATGGTGCGGGATGACAATTTAGCCATTAAATTAATTTCTCAAAACTACTAAGTTTGGTTATGTTGAAATCTTAATTAAATAGTCAAAATGCGAAGTACCTTGTGCTCAAATGGCATGTAGTGACTCTCTCATATGGGAGGTCATGATATCGAGCTTTAGTGGAAGCGGTATTGACTCTTTGTGCTCCAACAGGTTGAGAAAGTATACATGAATAGATACTACAATGTAATAGAGTCAGAGTCTTTCTCAAGTGAGAATAAAGAAAGTTTTTGGGAAGTACTCAAAAAAAAAATTAAATAGTCAAAATATAACTTTGGTCAAAGTTTATTACATAGTGAAAAATAAATTTTCAAAAATTATTAGTTAGTTGACCTTATCCTCTCTCCATTTGCAAAAGATGACTCTCACCTCTACATCACCCAATTTGTAAATCATTTACTATTCACATTACATCCCTGCAAATCTAATCTATTTTAAAAATTAGACCCAACATCACATTACTTTAAAACATTAATAAATAAATAAAATAAAAAAATGATGTGGCATTTGCAAAAACACCAGGTCTACCCGTGCTCACTCCAGGAGGCACTTGTAGGAGTCAAACCCGGGTTCTCCCGAAATTCTTCCCCACAAAGAGAGCTCATTTGCCACTTGAGCTACCCAATTGGGTTAGATTAAAAGAAATTGACTATAGTAAATATCGCCAACTGGAGTTATGAATCAACAACACAGATATAAACCTAACGGATGACAGACAACTAAAGGAATTCATGAAATTGTTTATGAAATTAATCAAAATTCATTTTATTTTATGTTTTTTTAAGACGGAAAAAGAAAGCACCTTAAGTAGGAAAACAACGCACGTTAACAAGGAAAACAATGCACCTTAAGAAGGAAAACAAAGCACCTTAAGAAGGAAAACAATGTACCCTAAGAAGGAAATTTACGCACCTAAAACTTTAAACTGGCGTACCTTAAGAAGGAAAACCACGCACTTAAAGCTTTAGGTCAGCACACCTTAAGTTTCAACAACTAACGCACCTTAATCACACAAACCACACACATTAAGAAAGAAAACCACACACCTAAAGCTTTAGACCAACACTTAAGTTTCTAACAACTAACGCACTTTAAGCACACAGCATAAAACCGCCGCACACCTTGAGCACAAAAAGCACGCACCTTATGAAGGAAAACCATGCACCTTAATAAGGAAAATCACGCACCTAAAGCTTTAGGCCAACGCACCTTAAGTTTCAACAAATGATACACCTTAAGCACACAAACAACGCACCTAAAGCTTTAGACTGACACACTTAAGTTTCTAATAACTGATGCACCTTAAGCACACGATGAGAATAAGGGAGAAGAAATACTTTAGTCAATAAATTCCTAACCAATTATAATTAAAACTAATAAGAAACAATTATGGGTAATTGATAAATTATAACAATTAAAAATAATTAATAGGATAAGATGATTTTGTGGAATATTATCCTAACAATTGACCACATGCTACAATGTGCCTAGACTCATCTATAATCTATATTCATACTAGTAAATAATGAATAATGAATTATATATATATATATATATATATATATATATATATATATATATATATATATATATATATNTATATATATATATATATATATATATATATATATATATATATATATATATATATATATATGTTGGGCCGAGTCGTCAACAAGATGAAGATGATGCTGAGGATTCGGATTCTAATCAAAATCACGGATGCCGTGATCAACATCATAAGAAGGATGATAATGATGACAACGATGATCCATCTGGAAGTCATGCTCCTCCTTCCCGAGCTGTTAACATTCCAAACACAGGAGTACAGATAACTCGTGCCAATGATGAATCTAATCAGAACCATACCAATGAGCCGAGGTCTGCTCCCACCGAATCCATGGAAGCACAAATCCTGCTAAGTCCTAGTTCAGCCCAAGATGAAATAATGGAACCGTCTCGAGGTGCGAATCATGATGGCTTGCAGCTACTTGATGAAAAGATGATTTCATCAGATCTTAATTTGGTTGATGTTGAGGTAGAAGTCTTTCCTGACTACACTTCGGATGGACACCTGGAAGCATCTAAAAGTGCAAGTCCCGAAAACTTACCCTCTCCAATCGACGACTTAAATCTTGCAGAAGGCCAAGAACTCGTCCTAGTTCAAGGTGGAAACCTGGAAGCACCTTCCAAGGACAGTCATGGTCCATCTGCTGACGCATCCAAGAGCTCGGATTCTTCTGAGGTAATCCTTGATACCTCTTCTGCTTTCACTTCTCTAATGAATGCTATACAGGGATTAGCGAGGACTCAAGATGCATAGTTCAAATCTCTTAACGAGTCCATCACTAAAATAAAGAAGGATGTGAGAAGGCAGAAAAAGAAGTCCTCTAAGTCTACCACCGATGAAAGAATTACTGCTCTTGAGAAGAAGATCGATAATGCATTCTTTGAGAATCTTATTTCTCTTGGATCTTTGAAGGACTCGGTAACTGAAATCACGAAAATACAGCGTGATTTGGTTACGAAGCATGCATTTATTAAGGAGCGTCTTGATTTATCCTGCTCAAAGCTTGAAACTGTCTCTGGGAATCAACATGCAACAGCCTCTCTTGTCTGTGAGTTCGAATGGTATCTTAAGGAGTTGCAAGTTTGCATCAATCGTCTGAGTAACAAGGTAGATACTCTCATAGGAGTAAATGATGCCAACAAGGGGGAAGAGATGAAAGGAACGCCCCCGAACACTTGCAAATGAAAGGAAATTGTCCTAAGGAATGATGATCAGGACAATGATGATATTTCACGACAAAGGAAGGCCATCCTGAATTTGAGAAAAACTCCATCTCCTTCACCATCTCCGAAGAGAACGCAAAATAAACCTACAGGTGGTGAACCGAGTTCTACAAGGCAAAAGAAACAAGGCAAAGAACCGAAACAAATGACTCGGAGAGTAAATGGAGAACCTATCGAGTATGTTCAAATGACTCGGAGAGTAAATGGAGAACCTATCGAGTATGTTCCATACAAAGAAGGATCTGGAAAGAAACCTATCGAGTATGTTCCATACAAAGAAGGATCTGGAAAGAAATCTATCGAGTATGTTCCATACAAAGAAGGATCTGGAAAGAAATGGGAAGAATATGTTCCATACAAAGAAGGATCTGGAAAGAAATGGGAAGAATGCAACATTCACAAAGAAGGATCTGGAAAGAAATGGGAAGAATGCAACATTCCACCTTTTTGGAACAAAAAGCAACCCATGGATAGGCTAAATTTCTTGCGAGATCAAAATGAAAGAATCTTTGAGCAAAGAAAGAAAGATGAAGAAATTTTCCGAATTCAGCAGGAAGAACAGAAGATATTTGAGAAAGTTATGAAGGAACTTGAAGAAGCAAACAAGATAACCAAAGCAGCTGAAGGACGAACCAAAATGAATGGCAATGCTCAAATTTTGACTGCCATGCAACAAAGTTTCTCCGATGGTATGAATGCTCCCGAATTAATAACTTGGTGGGACTGGGGAGTTATAAGGGGAGAAAATCTTGGTGAAGTAGTCCAAAATTATCTGATGCTGAGGCTACACCATAAATATGCTTTCAAGATTGAAGGACTCGACACTATGAAAGCAAGGAAAGAAATCAACGATATGATCCAACTCCAAAAGCATGAAATTTCGGAAAGAGAGAAGAAGAAGACTGGTGAAAGCTCAAAATAAGAAGAATTTTTTTTTCTTTCTGTCTTTAAATTTTGTCAGTGTTTGCTTTTTGTTATGATGTATGAAACTTCTTATAAATAAAAGTCTTCTTTCGTTTGGGATCAGCGTGTGTGTGTTATCTAGCTTTGTTTTACTCCTCGTCTCAAATGTAAAACTTCAACTATTCTGGCACACTTAATGAAAATCCTTTTGAGGATAAAGAAAGCCGAATAGAATGAACTCAGGGTGTTGGCATCATCAAAAAGGGGGAAATTGTTAGGAACCCCGAGTTATTGATTTTGATGATACCGAACTATACGAGGAGACCCCTAACTTTTATGTAAGTCTTTTGAATAGATTATGCTCTGATACCAATTGATGGATCTCAGCGCTGCACTATGCTTACTTCCCAGGGGGTCACCTATCCCGTGACTGCCGGAAGTCAAGCACGCTTAACCACAGAGTTCTTTGGCTATCTGGTTGCCATATCCTAGCAACCAGATAGCCAAAGAACTCTGTGGTTAAGCGTGCTTGACTTCCGGCAGTCACGGGATGGGTGACCCCCTGGGAACCACATCCCTCCATGGTAAGCCACAGCGCTACGTCTCGAATCGAGCAGGGGCTGAACTCGGCCAACCTTGCCGACGCCCAATTAGTTTTAAGTAGGATATGGCAACCAGATAGCCAAAGAACTCTGTGGTTAAGCGTGCTTAACTTCCGGCAGTCACGGGATGGGTGACCCCTTGGGAAGTAAGCATAGTGCAGCGCTGAGATCCATCAATTGGTATCAGAGCCGGTGTCACGGGTTCGAATCGATGGCGAGGCGAAAGCCGAGTCCAGGTCACGGGTTCGAATCGATGGCGAGGCGAAAGCCGAGTCCAGTCCACGGGTTCGAATCGATGGCGAGGCGAAAGCCGAGTCCAGTCCCAGGTTTCGAATCGATGGCGAGGCGAAAGCCGAGTCCAGTCCCAGGTGGGATGTGGGCGTAGGTCAGGCGGACCGGTCCAGTCCCAGGTGGGATGTGGGCGTAGGTCAGGCGGACCGAGTCAGGCATGCTTGGGATGTGGGCGTAGGTCAGGCGGACCGAGTCAGGCATGCTGCATAGCTGGGCTTGGTGATCAAAGGTTGATGCAGGTGCTGGGAGGGGGATTGTTAGGCGTCGGCAAGGTTGGCCGAGTTCAGCCCCTGCTCGATTCGAGACGTGGCGCTGTGGCTTACCATGGAGGGATGTGGTTAAATGGTTAATGTCCACCTACCTATCACCAATTGGTTTTAAGTAGGATATGACAACCATATAGCCAAGAACTTTGTGGTTTACTAGCAATATGGGGTTTTCCATTTCTTCAAGGAAAATTAGAGAAACAAGAAATAAGGTTTTAAGCTTGTTATGAAATATTACTACGAAAATAATATTTCTAGAAAATAACAAGCACAAGAAACGAAAAGGTTTTGGGTTAGTACTAGTTGAGCGAGCACTCTTTCCTTAAAAAACCTCTCAAAGGTGCTAGAACACGGGATGGACATAGAAAATTTTGAGGAGTAGGAAGAGAGAGTTTAATTTCGAGAAGAAGAAAGTTGATTTTAGTGTGTAAAATCACCTGCTCAACCAAAGCTTATATAGGAGAAGAGGAATTAATACCAATTAACATGACATCCAACACTGGTTTAATACCCAAACTATATCTTTCATAATAGTTTAGTGGTCTAGTGGCATCCGGTTTACACTTCCCCATGGAAGGGAGTGGGTTCGAGCCTCAATGGAAGTGACTGTTGACTCTTTGTGCTTCAGTAGGTTGAGAAAGTAGCTATGAACAAATACTACATTGTGACAGAGTCAGTACTAACCTTTCGGTCAGATGGCCAAATAGTCACTCACCTAGTGACTGTTCGAATTCCCCAAGTCCGCACTCGCCTTATGTGACCATTCGGTCACACAGTCGAGTAGTCACTGCTCGGACAATGGCAAAATAGTTGGAAAATATTTTTGAAAAGTTGACATAACTTAGCCCACAAAACCATTTTTCTGTACGATGTTCGTGCGCACGTACACGAGTCAAGCATTTTCAAGCTCATTTTGAAATTTGATTTGCACCCTCCTGTGCACAAGAGAGAGTTTCTATGCTATACAATTCAACATGCCTTAAAAATGCTCTTGTATATATAGTGGTGCAAATTCCCTTGCTTTTTCAATGTGAGACAAATGCTACTTTTAAGTCTTTTTCCATTCATTTTTTTTTAAAACTCAAATGGGTCTACTTTCAGGATCAATTTCTCATTCAGACATTATCTGTTTTGAGCGTACAATATATCAATCTCTTCGTCTCACTATGAATGACCCAAATCCACTTTGACCCGACTGAAATCGGAAGTGAACCCCACATATATTTGTACCACAAAATAGTCACATTCAATGCCATTTTTGCTATTTTTCCAACATCTGCTATATTTTCTTGGTTTTCAAAGAAGGAGCATATTGTAGAACTTTCAACCGCAGGAGCAGAATGCATTATAGTAGTAAATTGCGCTACTCAAACGATCTGGCTGGGGAGAATTTTAGAGTTTTTACAACACAAGTAGGAAGCACCTACAACTATTTTATGTGACATCAAGTCTGCAATATAATTTCGTTGTCTAAGAATCCCAGTCTTTCATGGTCACAAGAAACATATTGATATTAAGTATCACAAAATCAGATATATGGTTGCTGAAAAACAAATTAATATTGAGTTCTGTTCAAGTGAGTGTCAAGTTGTAAATATTTTTATAAAGCCTTTAAAGACAATTATTTCTCAAATTGAAGAAGATAATTGGAATATAATAGTTAACATTTCCAATTAACTTGGTTTAAGAGAGACAATCTTATGGCTATTAATTTAAACAAGTGGACGTGGGTATGTGGCAACATATGCAGCAATATGTGGAGTGGCTTTGATAGTGGCATACGTACGTGGGTGGGGCAGTATCAATTCATAACTTTATGGGTCTTTATTTTAGCATTGTATGTTATTCTTCTTTTCCTATAAATAGGTCATGTTAATTACAAAGCATTTGATATCATGTGAAGTACTAAGGGCCCATTTGGTTCGCGGAAAATATTTGAAGGGAAGTGGAAGTGAAATTCCATGGAAAAGTAGTTACTAGGAAGATAAATTCTATTGTTTGGTTGGTGGAAAAGAAGTTACTGGGAATATTAATTCCACTGTTTGGTTGGGTTTAGAATGGTAAGGAATAATATGCAAAAAGACCTATATGCCCTTATTATTATTATTTATATGTATGTATTAAGAGAGAAGTACATGGGTAAATTTGTCATACCATTTGACTTTTTCTTCCCAATTGCAATGGAAAAAGAAATCCCACCCCTCACCTAAGATTTTGTTTTCCATGAAAATGAGGAATTGCACTTCCTTTGAAAAATAACTTTCAATGAACCAAACCCAAGAAAACTTCACTTCCCATGGTTTCTAGGAAAATGTTTTCCTTGGAAAAAAAGTTCCATCCAACCAAACATGCCCTAAGAGATAATACTTTTTGAGATTCTCCGAGTATAGTAATTTTGTCATGTTTAGTCCTAAACTTTCAAATTGATCACCTATGGTCCTTTGACTCTGAAATTGTTACCATTCGCAATACAAGTTAAGTTAACCAACCATGGTCCTTCAATAACTTTCAAAATTTAACCAACTATGGTACGGTCTTCCTAGAAGGACCATGCGTAGTTAAAATTTGATAGTTGAAGGACCATGAGTGGTTAACTTGTACCACATATGATAACAATTTGAAAGTAGAAGGACCACAAATGGTGAATTTGAAAGTGTAGGACTAAACATGACAAAATCACTATACTCGGAGAACCCTAGATGGTATTAACTCGAAGTAATAAAAACATTAAGTTTTTTTTGTTCTTTTTCACATCTCAAATTATATATAGATATATTATATTTAATATATCTAACAAATGACCACGAAAAAAGTAACTCAAAAGCATGTCAAACCTAGCTAGGTTAGCCGTCGTTACATCGTGGACCGTGGTCACAAAACAACGTCGTTTCAGTTAGTGGGAGATGGAGTTCCGTAACTGATACTACAGTTCATCTAAAAAAGATACTGTCTTACATTTGTTTTTATATTATGGAATGAAACTGTAGTTATATCGAAATGTAATTGTAGTTGTGTTGAAATGTAACTGCAGTGTATATGATCTGATACCGAATAACAATTTCACATTTATGTTTTATATTATCGAATGAAACCGTAGTTATATCAAAATGTAACTGTAGTTGTGTTGAAATGTAACTGTAGTGTATATGTGATATCTATTATTTTGTACAATAATTAACCCCTTATTTTAGTTGTTTTGATACTTATTTTCTTTATCCTAGTGAAATTGAGAATTGTTTGTGTGTTATATTGTCCCAAGGGTTGAATTATCCACAAGGAGCATCAAAGGAAGAATTTTGGAACATTTTGGACAAGTTTTGGAAGAAAAAAAAATTACCTAAGGAAGGAAAGGAAACAAGAATAAGAATTGGAAAAGAATTGGAATCTGCCTCATGGGCACATGGCCTATCTATCTCCTATATATTCTACATATTCTATACAATTTAAGAAGTTCCCAACCCTAGTTAGTTTTAGATTATTTTTCGTCTTCTCTTTATATTTCCCTAGCATAGTTTAGATTAGTTTTACATTAGATTATTTAATTTCAAGCTTGGAATCTCCGATTGAAGTTGGATTTGTTCTTCATCAATAGTAAAGTTCTCGTATTCCTTTATTTACTTTCTTTTCAGATTTCTTGCAATGTTTATGGTTATTTATTATTGTTTTGCTTTGTTTACTTTTATGATGCATGAGTAGTTAGCTTTTGGGTTTGGATTAGGGTTCTATTGCTAATCTTGGTGCTAGGTTTATGATTATTACATAAAGGGGATAAATTGATTCCCTAGGGTTTTATGTTTGAATTGGATTATAAATTCCTCTTATTGATAATTGATGCGCAACTTTTATTGATTTGCTTTGGAGAGGATTTCATCACAACGAAAGTTAGGTGAAAGACTTAGCCTAACCAATTTCAACCCAATTTTTCCTACTATGAGAATATGGGTAATTTGGGGCCTTATAATGCTTTTGTATTTTAAGGTTAAGATTTATGCATCACGAAAGTGGGGCAATCCTAGCATAATTCTAGTTTATTGATTACGAAAGTAGCTGAACTGAATTCTTGAGTGCATTGCCAATACTTTAGTGCCTAGAATTCTACATATCATACAAGTACGTGCCATAGTCCCAATCCTCAGCGGAATGACATTTACACCCTCTTTTTACTATCACCATTTTACTCATCAATATGAACTGATACTGAATAACAGTTTGACATTTGTGTTTTTATATTATCGAATGAAATTGTAGTTATATCGAAATATAACTGCAGTTGTGTTGAAATGTAACTGTAGTGTATATGAACTAAAAGTGAATGGCGCAGATCGGAGGCCGTTTCATTTGAAATTGAATGGATAGTGGACCGCGGTCCACGATATAATTTGGTCTAGGTTAGAACATATGTCGATCCTATTAGGACTCTATGTATTTGGGTCAGATTATGACTCCCTATTCCAGGCTTCCTGTGATTCCCTATTCTAGTATGCCTGAGATTCTCTCATTATATATATCCTTGTAATCTGTATCTTTGAACAATTTCATTCAATACAATTCATTCAGTTCTCATCTGGTATCAGTTAGCTAGGGTTACGTTCCTAATAATTATTCTTGTCATCTGTCCGTACCACCGTCTCATCTATGTCCGTGCTGCTGAAATCATTCAACAAAGCGGTAGCAATTGGGATCGTGGCAGTCCGCGCCGAGGTCTACAGCGTGATAGACATGGCTTTAATGTTAAGTGTCAACTTTGTCCTGGCTTCGGTCATGTGGCACCCAATTGTTTTCTACGCTTTAGAAAATCGTGTTTCGTTTGTTATAGTTTTGGTCATGTGTCGACCGATTGTTCTCGATGCTTTGATGTTCCATGCCAACTTTGTAATGGTTTTGGCCACACGACACCCAATTGTGTTCTGCGCTTTGAAAAAGGTGTCTCATTTGTTCTAGTTTCGGTCACGTGGCAACCGATTGTGTTTGGCGTCGTTCAAGGACTTTAGGTCCTCAAGCTAATTTGGTGTTTTAGAACGGTTTGAGTGTCTCATCAAATTCTCATACTTGGTTACCGGAAACCGGAGCTATATATCATGCAACTTCGGACATAGATGCCCTTTCTACCTCGAAGAAGTACACTGGTAATGACACTTTACGTGTCAGTGATGGTATGGGCCTGTCTATTTGTCTTGTTGGTCATGCTACTTTTGATACCCCATCTAGGTCTCTTAAGTTATATAATATTATCCATGTTCCTGGTTTGTCAACATCTTTACTGTCTGTTCAAATGTTTGCATCAGATAATAAAGTGTTTTTTAAGTTTCACCCCTCCTTTTTTGTTGTAAAGGATATCACCACCAAGGAAATCCTTCTGCAGGGCAATAGCTCAGGGGGGCTCTATACTCTTCCTACTCCAGCTTCCTCTCCTTCTGTCTTTCTGTCAGCTCGTGCTTCTACGTCAGTTTGGCATAACCGACTAGGTCATCCTAATCATCGTGTCCTTAGTCACGTTCTTCAGTCATGATCGATTAGTGGCTCTAGGAATAATATTCATGATAGTTCTAGTTTGTGTAATGCATGTCAATTGGGAAAATCTGCGCGTTTTACTTTACCACGTGCTGAGTCGTCTAGTTTGAATATTCTTGATTTAGTATACACTGATATTTGGGGTCCAGCTCCTTTATTATCTACAAATGGCTATCGTTATTTTGTCATTTTTGTTGATGATTACTCTCGCTACACTTGGTTCTTTCCTATGAAACTGAAATCTGATCTCTATGCTATTTTTGATAAGTTTCGTACCCTTGTTGAGACATCCTTTAATAGAAAAATAAAATCCATTCAGTCTGATTTGGGAGTTGAATACAAAAAGCTACATCAATATTTTTGTCCAGTTAGGGATCCATCATAGGCAATCGTGTGCATATACTCATGAATAGAATGGTCGTGTTGAGAGGAAACACAGACATATAGTTGAAACTGGTCTAGCACTCATGGCCCATGCCTCCGTTCCATCTAAGTTTTGGGATTATGTGTTTGAGACTGCGGTATATTTGATCAATAAAATGCCATCATCTGTGTTAAATAACTCTAATCCTCATCTTATGTTGCATAAATCTCCTCCTTCCTATTCCTTTTTTCGTGTCTTTGGTTGTCTATGTTATCCTCACTTAAAGCCCTATAATCGTCACAAAATGGATTATAAGTCCTCTCCTTGTGTCTTTCTATGGTACCCAGAGTCCTTTAGGGGGTATAGGTGCATGGACTTACAAACTAATAAGATATATGTGTGTAGACATGTCCGATTTGATGAGATGGTTTTTCCTTTGCTGCTAAGACTGTTATGCAGGCTCCTTCAGACACTATGCCACGTCCTTGGGCCGAATCAGTCTTGAATCCATGTCCTCCTTCCACAGATCCTACTTAGGTGGCTCCTACACTCCCTACGGTGACAGAAAAACGGCTTCGTGGCCGTCCGCGTGCCCAAATGAGCGAACTCATGCCATGGACACTAGAAGCAAATCTCGTGCTCTTCCTGCAGGCTTGACTGTACAGGTTTGTCCTACTGATCCCACCTGTTACTCACAGGCAGTCAAGCATCCTGAATGGCGGGAAACAATGGATCAAGAGTTTAATGCTCTCTTACATAATCAAACGTGGTGTCTTGTTCCCTCCAAGCCTGATATGAATGTTATTGGTTGCAAATGGTTTTTTCGCACCAAGAGGAAAGCATATGGTTCCGTTGAGAGACACAAAGACAGGTTAGTAGCAAAAGGTTTTATCAGGTTCCAGGTCAGGACTTTTTTATACCTTCAGCCCTGTGGTAAAACCTATTACTGTCAGATTACTTCTCTCATTAGCTATATCCAAACTGTTAGATTACACTTTACGCTACACCTCTACAGGTGTAGCGGAAAGCCAAGGACTTTTAGAGTCACTTCCATCCGCTACACCGCTACAGGTGTAGCGGAAAGATATTTATAGCTGTAGTGTATGTGTATTTTTGTACTAGTGGCTCCTAGAGCCCGATTAGCGGTGTAGCGGAAAGATATTTATAGCTGTAGTGTATGTGTATTTTTGTACTAGTGGCTCCTAGAGCCTGATTTAATCGTTTGCACTCATTTTTGCTCACTGTTGGCTTTCAAGCATAAAAAACAAATGTGTCTATGTTCTATTTTTCTCAAGATTCTGCTTATGTGTACCTCTTAGTTTATGTGGATGATATACTTGTGATGGGGAGTGATCCAGATCTTGTAACCCGTTTATTATCAAAGTTGTCTGCTGCTTTTAAGATTAGGGATCTTGGTGAACCTGGTTTCTTTCTTGGTATTGAAATAGTTAAATGTGATGGTGGTATACTACTTTCGCAAAAGAGATATATGACTGATATTTTAAAACGTGATGGAATGGCAGAATGCAAAGCATTATCTACTCCTATTTCTATTTCGGAAACTATTCCTTTCAGTGCAGACTTGTATGAGGATCCTACCCAATATAGGAGTTTGGCAAGGGCACTACAATATCTGACTGTCACGCGCCCGGATCTATCCTTTGCAGTCAACCAACTGTGTCAACATATGCATGCTCCTATAGTTTCACATTGGGAACAACTGAAACGAGTCTTGAGGTATGTTAAGGGAACTATCACTTATGGTCTGCGAATAAGAAAGTCAGTATCTAGAGATTTGCATGCCTTTTCTGATTTTGATTGGGCCGGTTATCCTGAAGACCGAAAGTCGACTAGTGGTTATGCTGTGTTTCTTGGGTCCAATCTTGTGTCTTGGGTCTGTAAGAAACAAAGAACTATTGCTAGATCTTCTACTGAGGCTAAGTACAAAGCACTAACATATGTTTGTGCTAAAGTAATTTGGATTTTGTCTTTACTACGTGAGATCGATGTCCCCAATATTTCCGTTCCCAAGTTATAGTGTGACAATCTTGGTGCTACATACATGTCTGCAAATCCGATTTTTCATGCGTGTACCAAACATGTTGAGATTGATTATCATCACTTTGTTAGAGACAGAGTTGCTGCAGGAAATATTCAAGTCACCTTTATTTCACCCAAAGATCAACTTGCTGATATCTTTACTAAAGCTCTGTCTGGTACTAGATTTTTTTTTCTTAGAGACAAGCTACATGTTACTAGCTTACCCTGTGCTTGAGGGGGAGTATTAGGACTCTATGTATTTGAGTAAGATTATGACTTCCTATTCCAGGCTTCCTGTGATTCCCTATTCTAGTCTGCCTGAGATTCTCTCATTATATATATCCCTGTAATCTGTATCTTTAAACAATTTTATTCAATACATTTCATTCAGTTCTCATCGATCCTATCTTAGTTATTATTGGCATATGGATTGATACATGGATTGTTACTATTAGGAAAGAAAACAACTACGAAGACCTTATCTATTTGCATGCCACCGTTTGTTCCAAACCAAATTAATTAAAGCGTAAAACAGAAAACAAAGCAAACATGAAAGATTACAGTCACTCTTTATTTTGAATTGCAACATACAACAAAAACATGTAAATTAAACAAATACTAGACATCGTTCTTTATTCAAACTAGAACATAAAACACAAAACATTTTATGCAACACCGTCACACTGATGAAGATCATAAACTTAATCATATCAGTTTTCAAATTCAAGAGATCGGATTAACCAATATGGAGGTAATACAGTCCTTCAACTTCGTTTTGGAATGTGTATATGAATCTTCATCACTGTATAGCAAATCAATAACTCTTGCGAAATTGAGAACTCGAATAAGTATAGGCATAGGAAAACTTGTCGGTTTAAGACATTGTTGATTAATGTCTTTCCATGCATTGGTGATTCGTTCTAGGAACTCGCGGATGGTCTCTTCTTTTGATTTTCCATATTCTTTCATATAGATTTCCACAGATGAATCTAAGTGTCCTCTTTGCTGTTCAAACTATACAAATAGTACAAAAAACAAGTATTATATTAGTAAATTTCTGATAAGGAAAAATAAGCAAAGTATATATATATTGATAAAGATTAAATTTAAAACCAATCGGACATCATTAAATTAGTACTCTCTGTCCAATTTTATCTATCCTACCTACTATTCATTGGTCAAACAAACTCTTTCTTCTTTGTTTATTTTCTTTACTTGTTTTTAAATTTGATTTTTGTGTTTAATAGTACTTTTAGTGTAGTTTCTAAATATATAAATTTTGTATATTAATGCTAAACTTAATATTATGAAAATTTGAATTAAAAATAACTTCAGTCAAGTCTCGTTAACCGAACCAGACACATAAAATGGGACGGAGGGAGTATGAAGTTGTAACTATTTTCAATGGCAAGAAAAAAATCCATCATATAAAAAGTCAGTAACAGCACGAGTAGATATTATTACCTCATGTCCAACAATATCATCCATCAATCTACATATAATTGAAGCAGCTTGAACAATTAAAGTTCCATTATTCACCCAATCGAACAAATCTTTAGTTACAAAATCTTCTTGCATGCCTACTAAAGATGTCGTTGCCATCATTTGATAACCAGACGTTAACATTGCAAGTTTCATGTATTCCTCAAATGTTGGATTGCAACCATCAAGGTACCACTTGGCTTCTTCAAAATATGCTCCCACTGCTTTTTTCATCTAAAATCGTATGGAAATAATTCTTTTTTTGTTAAAAAAGAAAAGAAAAAAACGTATCCAAAAAACTACACCTATATTGGATAAACATTTATTATTAGTACCTCCTCTTTGGCATAATTGACACGGTATAATTGACCATTATCAGATAATTCATTCTCCATTTCAGTATAAATATCAAGAAGGTAGATATAGGGAGTCCTCATATATTCTGGTAATTCAATTAAAGCACCAGCATCCCATCTGCATTGCAAAAGTTTTATCTTTATTTTTATTTTTATTTTTATTTTTAAATGAAAAATAGTCTTTCAGCTATTATCAATTTATCATATATAAAAGGGAAAACAAAACTTATATTAGATTAATCAAGAATGATGATATAAATTAATTTGACCTTTGGACTGCATCATTGAAAAGTTTGAGCTCATCAAGGGTTCCATAAACATCGTAAATATCATCAATAATTGAAGTCATACTAAGAACTTTAATAAGAAACTTCCTTGCAACAGAATATTTTGGTTCAAAATACACTCCCAATATCCAAAAGTAGCATTCCACCAATCTATCCCGTGCAAAAGACAATTTATTTGGGACATCTAATCCTTTCCACCACCTAGATTACAATGAATATAGAAATTGTTAGTTAGTGAAAACAATTATCTTCCCCATTTCATATGTCATTGACACATTTGTGACAAAGATCAGGTCAGATAATGTATATACATATTTTTGCAAAAAGTAGCACATTAATTCATATAGCTCAAAAGCTTTACCTGGTAAGACTACCAAGCTCCCTTTGATGTTCCTTTTGCAACAAGTTGAAGTCCAATTTTGCAAATTTCAGCAATAAAGCATCTTGTGTTCCATTTGGCTCAAAAGTTGATATGAATTTTTGTGCGTCAAGCCTTATTAATCTCTTTCGAATTGGCTGCTTTAGTGCTTCACTAACTTGTGATCTAAGATTATTGGTCAAGTTTGGTAGTATGGATTCTAGGTGAGAAGTGGTAAATATCAATGCCTCTTCTAAAACCTGTTCTCCATGCACCCTAAGATGTGATGCTTCATACAAACTCAACAGTGCTGGAACATTGTTGATGAATGATTCCTTGAACTTTCCATCACAATCCATAAATTTTTCAAACGTATCTGTCGAAATTTTTATGAGTCAAAAAGAGTTAATTAAAACTTACTTTAGAACTAACAATCTCACTTTGTTTATTCAATCAGTTCACATATTTAATTCCTTATTAGTACTTTTTCCTTTTCATTTTATGTATATAGTTTAGTTAACTTGGTTTAACTCTATTTATTTATAATTTATTTTTTTAACACTTAGTTATCTTTAGTGTATAAAATTTGCATCTTTAGAATCTACATCAAAAAATTTATTGAGTATTAAAAAAAACATAAGAAAATAAGTGAATAAAATGCGAGTAATTAGTTTAATTGATTATATATATATGAAAAAATATCAAATAAACCTCAAATTATTTAGAAAAGTTCGGTGCATCTTTCAACTTTAAAAACCTTCAAATATACCATGAACTCAATAAAATGGTGCAATAAGCACCTTTTTTATTACCAGAAATAGAAGTAATATATAAATATATATATATATATATATATATAGAGGGGGGAGGTGCCATTTACTTTGCTGATGTGTTTTTTCTTTTCTACGGAGTAAATTTTAACAAAAACTAATATTTGTTTTCTTTTTCAATTTGATCTGTACAACAATATGTCCAACCCTGGAGTAAATGGAGTAATATTTAAGGTAACTTACTAGCAGATACGTGATATCCTTCTTGTCTAAGTAGTCGAAAGCACAAAGAGACATTATAAAGGTCCCTCTGATCTTCCCCGGCATTGAATTCATCGTATGTCTTGAATATGTGTTCCAATGAAGCTTCAATCTCCTTTTCAAATTGATAATGGACTCCCAAGCGTTGAATTTTGTTAATCAAATCTAATTTTTTGAAGGAGGTGTCTGGCACTTCCACAAGCATGTTTTTCAGCTCTTCTTTCAATTGTTGATGCTCTAGCCATTCTTGTGTATGCACTTCCTGCGTATACAATAATTTATGTTCTTTACAAATTATTATTGCAAAAAAATATGTTAGATCAATCAACGCTAAGGGCGAGATAGATGATTGAATCTTAGCTTCTTGGTTTAATTAGTATAGTAGGTAGTAGTTGGGTGAAGAGAACAAGTTTTGGAACTTGACAGAGATAGTGTGGAGATTATGCTCCAAGTGAACAAATTATTCACTGAGTCACTAAGTTATCGTGATTTGCATCAGCTCAAATGATCTGTTGGGGTGGGATATAAGGGGGCGGGGGGCTTGGAGTTGTGTATTCAACCTTGGGATAAGATAGATGATTGAATGTCTAATTATTACCTAGTACCATTTAGGCAGGTGATGTTTGGTTGTAGCTAGACTTTTATACCATATTTTGTTTGCTTATTTTTGCTATCATACTATTGGATTCAAACTCTTTAGTAATGACAAAAGTCATTACTCTTCTCATCTCCTTACTTTTGAACACGGGAACAAAAAAAGATAAAAATGAAAAGTCATTATCAATGTATTCAATTCAAGAGTATGCGCGCACACTCACACACACACATGTTTGTGTTTCTATAAGAACTATGGAAATATTTTGGTTGTCCATCTAGTAGATCTAACGGTTGAAAATTGAATAAATAAAATATGGTCACTTTCATAAATATTAAAAAGTTTAAATATTTATGAAATTGACACATTGTCCCCCTTAGTTCTAGTTTGACATAAATATTTAATCTATCTAAGATGTAGTCAGGGGTGGATCCAGAAGTCAAGACATATAATATTAAATTATAATGAAAAACCAACTAAGCTACCTGTAGTTATTTACATATATACATATACATATATATATATATGTATGTATGTGTACACACACATATACATACATATATATATACATACATATATATATATATATATATATATATATATATATATATATATATATATATATATATATGTGTGTGTACACATATATATATATATATATATATATATATATATATATATATATATATATATATATATATATATATATATATATATATATATATATATATATATATATATATATATATATATATATATATATATATATATATATATATATATATATATATATATATATATATATATATATATATATATATATATATATATATATATATATATATATATATATATATATATATATATATATATATATATATATATATATATATATATATATATATATATATATATATATATATATATATATATATATATATATATATATATATATATATATATATATATATATATATATATATATATATATATATATATATATATATATATATATATATATATATATATATATATATATATATATATATATATATATATATATATATATATATATATATATATATATATATATATATATATATATATATATATATATATATATATATATATATATATATATATATATATATATATATATATATATATATATATATATATATATATATATATATATATATATATATATATATATATATATATATATATATATATATATATATATATATATATATATATATATATATATATATATATATATATATATATATATATATATATATATATATATATATATATATATATATATATATATATATATATATATATATATATATATATATATATATATATATATATATATATATATATATATATATATATATATATATATATATATATATATATATATATATATATATATATATATATATATATATATATATATATATATATATATATGTGGGAGTGGGAAGGTATGGATCCGCTCTGCAAGTGCATGTAGTGTATAGTATGATGAGTGTGTTGGGATACATTTTATAGTTAAAAGCTAACAAATGTAACAAAAGTTCCCTAATTTACCGACTAATTTATCAGCACAATTAATTATCCACTAGTTATGTAACCAGTTGTTATACAGAGGCATCATGGTCCATGATCATCGAATGAAACTGTAATAGAATTAAAATCATACTTTAATGTTACTATAATGAAACTAGTTTGTGTAGAAAATGAAACTAAAAACCATAGTACATTATTATCAAATGAAACTGTAATATAATTAAAATGATACTTTAGTATTATTATAATAAAACTAGTGTGTACGTAGAAAATAAAACTAAAATCCAGAGTCGTACAATAGCATATATTACCAAATGATTTGAAGTGCAATTAAAATACTTCAGCATTACTATAATTAGACTAGTGCGTGTAGAAAATGAAACAGAAAAATAGAGCTCAAGCAATAATGTATAATTGTATATTATTATCAAATGAAACTATGGTAGAATTAATATAATAATTTACTATTGTTATAATAAAACTAGTGTGGAGGAAAAATAAAACTAAAAAAAGATAGCAATATTGTCAAATGAAACTAAAGTGTACTCAAAATAATAATATTTTATGGTCCAACTCTGCTACATAGACCATGGTCCACATTAAAATTTCCCTCATGCAATATAGTAAATATATATATGTATACATTTTAAGGGCGTATCAGCTTTATTACTTGAAAAGTACCATTTTAAAAACCTAAGTATTTATATATATATATATATATATATATATATATATATATATATATATATATATATATGTTACCTTGGGTTGAGAAGAATAAGTAAGGAAGTAATCTCCCCAAATGGTTGGATGATAATTGGCAGAACGACGAGTAACTCGATCCAGCTGAGTTTGGTTTGATGGAAGAACTGACAAGAGTTGATTATTGTAAGCCATTACTGCTAAGAAGTATAAGAGAGACGAAGAAGCTAAGTATGATTTGGGAGGTTAATTGCTCTCCATTTATATTAGAGCTTGCGTGCTCAAGCCTTACTCTTTACTGGAAAATTCCTTAGTTCGTACAGTAGTAATGCAAGATAACTGATCCTTTTTTGAAAATAAGGTTGCATGCGTTTGAAATTTATTTTAGAAAATAAGGTTGTACTGTGTTTGAAATTTGGGAGAACATAACTGTCCTTTTGTGGAAAATAAGGTTGCGTTTGAATTGAAATTAAATGTTGCCAACTACAATATGTAGTGTATATGCAGGCCGTTCCAATAAACATTTGAATTTGGACCGCTTTTCACATGAATATCTATTATTATAGAATCAATAACATCCTAATTTTTTAGATCACATATGTCAAATAAAAACGAATCATTTAGTTTATCTTGTCGCCACCATCATCTAAAAACTCATCAACATTCCTATATCATTTTCATCGTCACAGTGATACTTGTCATTGTTGTACACACTATATATCATTTAAATTTTTTCAAGTCTCACAATCACCTGGGGTGTGTTTGGTTGGGGGGTTTAGGCATAAGGTATGGGTATCAAAGTGATTGTTAGTGTTTGGTTGATAAGTTTTGTGAATGCTACTATGGGTTTGGAATACCCCATTAATGGCAAAACCCATACCCTTATTAAATAAGGGTTTCATCTCCTTTCATCATTTCTTCCCCAACTATTAATAATCATTCCCATTCCACCCAACTACCAAACATGCTAAATACTTTCACCAAAACCCATTACCCTTACCAAGTATTTGATACCCATTCCGATTCCGATTCCCATGTGCGAACCAAACGCACCCCTGATCTTCTTTATGAAGATGATTAGCATCTAACAAATTTTCATTGGCATCATCCTTTTGCTCATCTATTTGATATTCTTTTGTAATGAATTTTTTCAAGAGCTTCATTTTGTAATTGAGTTAGTTGCTCAATTCTTCTTTTCTTTTGTGATAGAGATTCAGAATTGAATTACCAAAATATCATAGTAATAGAAAATTATGCTTATGCTTCGTTCCTGTGTGAGTGCGTGATTACTGCAATACTGCTCCAGCCTCATAATCTCCAATCATTATTACATGGACCATAAATTAAAAGTAAATTTTTAATATACTAAAAGTACATTATTTATGGACGTAAAGTACATTATTTTATATACTATCAAATAATGTTCATTCAATACACAAATAATGTATTTTTAGTATATAAAAAATGTACCTTATATTTATGGTACACACAATAATTTACCCATAATCTCATAATCTCATATAATATATGTATATAATTTTTTTAAAAACAAATTAAGAAGCCCAATTATAAATAAAAAAAAAAATGAAAAAAATATTATTATATGTATATATACTATACAGCAGGCTACTGCCTGCTGTATAGTATATATACGTACTAATATACATATGATGTATATTCTATGCATTGGCCCTGGGCAAACATGCCCAGGGCCGGCCCTGTGTATATTGCATTCCCGTCATCTTTCCAAATGAGTGGTTATTGGTTAAAACTCTGATAGTTGGGGCTTATATTCTTTGGGCAGATGATAAACCGTGAATGAACCTACAAATATGCTTTAATTGCACTAATTTCAAAGTGAATGTTAGATGTTTGTGCAAGAACGAAGCTTATTTAAGGTGTTTATGGCTCAATGATTGGAAATCAAGACCTAGGCATGTTGAAGCATTAGATGAAGGCGAATCGGGATGATTTCAAGGCAAAATGGTTCAAAAATAATGGATCAAAACCATAGCAAAGTTCACCGAAGCAAGGAGTTAGCCAATACGTGCCACCGGAAGGGTGTCAAGCTGCTAGTCACGTTGTGACCAGCAGAGTGACATTGTTGACAACTTTCTGATGACAAGTTGTCAAGCTGGTGGTCACACCGTGACTAGCAGCTTGATGACTGTTCATCAGAAAGTAGTCAGGGGAGTCAGGGTGGACCTCCACAGTGACCTCCTTAACTACTTTGTGGATCCCAGTTGTCAAGCTGATGGTCACACCGTAACCAACAGATTGACTCTTGGAATCCGTAAGGTTGCTGCTTAAGTCAAGATGCTAGTCACACCAAAACCATTGCAAAGTTTAATGGAGCAGCGGAGCAAGGAGTTAGCCAATTCGTGCCACCGGGAGGGTGTCAAGCTGCTGGTCACAGTGTGACCAGCAGAGTGACATTGTTGACAACTTTCTGATGGCTAGTTGACTAGTTGTCAAGCAACTTGACGACTGTTTATCATAAAGTAGTCACGAGAGTTAAGGTGGAGGTCACGACATGACCTCTCTAACTACTTTGCGGATCCCAGTTGTCAAGTTGATGATCGCACCGTGATCAGCGGAGTGACTCCTAAAATCCGTAAGGTTGCTGCCTAATTCACGATGTTGGTCACACCGTGCTCTCCATTTATAGTAGAGCTTGCGTGCTCAAGCCTTACTCTGTACTGGAAAAATCCTTAGTTCGTACAGTACTAATGCAAGATAACTGTTTTTTTTTTTTTTTTTAAATAAGGTTGCATTTGTTTGAAATTTATTTTGGAAAATAAGGTTGTGTTTGAAATTTGGGAGAACATAACTGTCCTTTTTGTGGAAAATAAGGTTGTGTACTTGTGTTTGAATTAAATGTAGCCAACTGGTTTTTCAAACTTTTTATATTAATTGAAAACTTTTTATTTTTAATGTCTAAACTAGCTAGGTAAAAATTAAATATTGGACCCTCTAAAATTTTGGGGCCCTGTGCTGTAGTCCAGCTTGCACAACCCAAAATCTGGCCCTGATGTAGTGTATATGGAATTCCCGTCATCTTTCTAAATGAGTGGTCATAGATTCAAATTAAACTCAGGTGGTTGGGCTTAGATTCTTTGGACTAAACATGTTTGAGAAAGTATAAAACATAAAAAAGAAAATGTTGACAAATTAGAAAGTCGATAAGTGCATTTTTAATTCAGCATCGGGTGTTTCTTCCTTCCTTTGATCAAGTGTTTTTGGATATTAAAGATATGTTAACTCAATTATCTAACATTAATATCTCTTTTTTTAAACGATCAACAAATCTAACGTTTATATCTCTTTTGTCAAGTCATCAGTAAATCGGGTTCTCCATAGGCTAGTTAGGAAATCCTTTTCATTGGAGTTTATTACCGAAATGGTCCCTCGACTATTGAGAAATTACCAATTTGATCCTCGACAATTTTTCGTACTCAATTAAGTCCCTTGACTTTGAAAATTTTAACCAATTTGATCATCTGTTTATTTTGCCGTTAAAAATAGTATTTATTTAGAGTATCATTTTTAGATCAAATATTTAGACTATCGATTTTACAAGGTTGCAAACATTTATTTTAGTAATAATTATAATGAATTTTCTATATTATCTTGGATTCCTATACTTTGAGTTAGATATTTAAATAAAAAAAATTCGACATTCAATTAACCAGGTATAAACTTCTCCTATATAATTTTGCATTGATATACTTTTTAATATTTATTTAAATATAAACATTGGGCATTAACCCATTCGCGCAATGCGCGTATAAAACTAGTTATACTAATAAGAGCCAAAGAGAGTTAGGCCTAAAATGGGTAAAAAAAATGGCGGTCAAATTATTTAATCAAATAGATAGTTCAGATGAATTATTTAATCAAATAGATGGTTAAGATAATTCAGATTAATATTATTAATAGAAATTACCTAATTTAACCTTACTTTTATGATTATCCGTTAAGTTTTCCGTTAAATATTCTCTTCTCCGTTAATATTCCGTTAACTTTTAACTTACCCATTAATTTTTATAAGAAAGGTCTTAGGTTCGAACCTCATCTCAATCAAATTTGACATAATTAAGTTTCTCACTCTATTTATTCTTATTAAATTAAATAAATTAGTATCTACAACAAAAAATGATACATATGTATTTCTTTAATTCGGAATTATGCGTCTACAATACCTTTATTTGAAAAAACTATTCATTATCAAAAAATTAAATTAAATAAGAGAAATAATTTCATTAGTTATATTGTCTTTATTTTCTCTCATGCAAATTAAAGATTTTTACATTCAAATTTATCAATTGATATTCATTACATTGTCCATTATCTTATTTTTACAATATCTTGTAATTAAATATCAAAGTTATAGTACAAAATAATGTTATATATTTAGTTACCAAGTATTTTATTAATACTGTGAAATTTTTTTTAAATAATTTGAAGCAAATTATACTAACTACTTGGGGATTGGTTGACAAAGAGAGTACTCAAATAATAACCCAACAAATTGAAGTGAAATCACTCTGATCTACTTTACTCTTATTGAATTAAATAAATTAGTAGTTACACCAAAAAATGATACATATGTATTTCTTTAATACCATGAAAAAAATAAAAAAGAATAGTTTGAAACCAATCATATTAACTACTTGTGGGATTTGTTGGCAATGAAAATACTCAAATAACCCATAACCCATCAAATTGAAGCGAGAAACTACCTTTTAATATCTTTGGAATACCAAATTGAAGCGAGAAACTACCTTTTAATATCTTTGGAATACATAATTGAAGCGAGAAACTACCTTTTAATATCTTTGGAATACATAATTGAAGCGAGAAACTACCTTTTAATATCTTTGGAATACATAATATTTTAAATTTTCTACCTTTTAATATCTTTGGAATACATAATATTTTAAATTTTCAAATTTTTATTAATTTATTTAATTTTTTTTCTTAAACTAGGGATTTCTTTATCCAGAATAACTCATTTAACAATAATGGTTTAACCAAATGAACCCCAAGCAGAACACCTAAAGGAAAGCCCATAACTCCTATATCATAATCTCATTGCATGATGTTGTTATCTATGCTACCAACAATAACCGAATTGCAAATAACATACTACCAACAAAAAGGAAGAGAACAAATAATAAAGATGAAGACAATGACAATGTTAATCAAAAGAGAATTAAGAACACTTAGAAAAATTCAAATTAAAAGTAGTATTTAATTAGACTATCATTTTTAGACCAAATATTTAGACTATCGATTTTACAAGGTTGCAAACATTTATTTTAGTAATAATTATAATGAATTTTCTATATTATCTTGGATTTATATACTTTGAGTTAGATATTTAAATAAAAAAATTTGACATTCAATTACCCATGTATAAACTTCTCCTATATAATCTTGCATTAATATACTTTCAAATATTTATTTAAATATAAACATTGGGCATTAACCCATTCGCGCAATAATGCGCGTATAAAACTAGTATATATATATACACACTGGCGGATCTACAGTGGGAGCAGTGGGGGCGTGGGCCCACTCACCCCATCCCCACCTATAAAATAGATAAATGTATAAGAAAATAGATAAATGTAAGCAAGAGATTAAGGTGAGTAGTTGACAAGGCTGCGTTTGATTAAAGTGAAGGGTAGGGGTTTGAATCTTATTGCTAAATTTTTGCTTTCAACTGCCTCTATTTCTTTAACTCTTTTATGGTGGCGCTTTGTTATATATATAGTTTTTTTTAATGTATTTTCTATTTGAATTATTTTTTCAAATTAATTATGTTTCATATTTTATTATTAATACTTTTATAAAGTTTTGATGTGTTTTATTCTCCGCTTATATACAACAATATTTATGATTATGACTGTGTTTTTTTATAATAAATAAATATAACTTTTTTTATATTAATAAATAGATATTTAATTTATAATGTGTTTTCTATTTGAATTATTTTATCAAATTAATTATGTTTCATTTTTTGTTATGAGTATTTAAAATTTTGATGTGTTTTGTTCTTCGCTTATATACAACAATATTTATGACTATATTTCCTAAATGTTTTATGGTTTAAGAAAATTTTTTTGCTCCCACTGGCTAAAATTTCTAGATCCGCCACTATATATATATATATATATATATATATATATATATATATATAAAATTAAAAAAAAAAACATTGTTGCCATTAATTACGTTTGGTATATAGCACTATAGCAGTAGCAACGTGTCAGCCATCAACCTGGAAAACGCTCCGGGAAATTAAAGAAAACCTATACCAATTCTTATGAAATTTACTGCTAAAATTAATTTGTCTAATAAATAGTAAACATGACAGATAAAATGAACAAAAGAATTAGTATTTTTATAAAACGACTAAATCCCGACATAAATAAATTTAAACAGATAGACTTTGTTTGGCACGCCTAACTAAAAAAGGTAGTTGAAAGCTGAAAAACTAGTACCTAATAAGTTAACTAATTGAAATTGAAGTGTTTAGTAAAATTAATTATTGAATTAGCTGATAAGTGTAAAAAGTACTGTTGCAAAAATAGGCCTAGGTTGTCACCTAGGCGCTCGGCGAATTTCGCCCTAGGCCGAGGCAAATTGCTCCTTAGGTGGCCGCCTAGCGCCTAACTCGGTCGACTCGACTGAATTCGGCCAAATTAACATGTCGAACTCGGCCGAGTTAGTATATATATATATATATATATATATATATATATATATATATATATATATATAAATATATCCCTATATATGTATATATATATTATGACATACACACATACACTATTTTTTTTGTTTTTATAGGTTGCCGCCTAGGCGCTAGTCTACCGCCCGACTAACGGCTAGCACTTACTACAACCATAGTAAAAAGTCAGAAAATACCTTTAACGTCGGTTTTTTAGCACTTTTAACGTCGGTTAAAAATCGACGTTGTATATAAATGATACGGCGTCGGTTGTAAAAACCGACGCCGTATGTATTTTTTATTTTTTAAAATAAATAAACGACGACGTCGTTTATTTAAAAAAAAATAAAAAAATATGAAACGACATCGATTTTTTTAAAAAACCGACGTCGTTTATTTAAAAAAAAATGAAACGACGTCGGTTTTTTAAAAAAACCGACGTCGTTTATTTTAAAAAAATTAAAAAATCTAATACGACGTCGGTTAATATTAAATAACCGACGTCGTTTATTTTTTAAAAAATTTTAAAAATATATACGGCGTCGGTTATATTAAATAACTGACGCCGTACGTAATTAATTTAAAAATATATATATATAAACGACGTCGGTTCGTTCTTATTAACCGACTTCGTTTATTATTATTTTTTTAATATTAAAAATATTTTACGAATCTACCTAAAACTTGTACAGTATATTTACAATTCACACATAAGTTTCAGAACCTGTGTAACAAATTAACATTTATAATTCACAATTGATCAAACTAGTAAAGTTCTCAATTAATCAAAGCTAATAAACATCACAACTTATCAAACTAATAAAGTATACTACAATAACTAATAAAACATTGAATATTCAACATAAATCTCACAATTCAATAACACTAATAAACAACAAGTATTTAACATAAATCTCACAATTCATCAAGCTAAAGAAGTAATCTATCAACCCATTCATCAACTAAATATTGGCACCATATGTCTCTAACTTCATCAATTTCTTTTTGATTGTATGGCAATCTTCCTTGTCTCTCCAAAAGCTATAAAGTTTAAAAGAGAATAAAAAGAATTAATAACTTAGTATTTAAAAAAATATGAAGGAGATCGAAAGATNAAAAAATATGAAGGAGATCGAAAGATATTTTATTAAAGTACTTGCCTTATTCATTCCCTTGCATGTTCCCAATGAAATGATTTCCAAAATAAATTTCATCACATAATATCTGCATTCGGTACCTCCTCTTTGTATGGAACACTACATTTGAAATAATTAATATAATTAAGATTTTATTAATAAAAAACAATAAGATATATGTACTTACCGAACATGTAATCCATTTTACTTGACGACTTGCTTTCTTTCCACCTATTATGCTTGTTGCCTTCAAAGACCTATTAATATAAGACATATAAAATATACATAAATGTTTGACATCACTATATTAATAATAAGTATTAATTATATTTATAAATTTACATATGTTTCAACTATATCTTTAATATCATCACGTGACGGATTACCAGTGGAATCAAACCAATAGATTTCATATAATTTAGGACAAATAGCCATCAACATCCAATGCCCCCTACAAATAAGAATTTTATTAGTTTATAGTATATTATATATAAGGTATTGTATTTTAAAACATAATCAAATGCTTACTCGAAATTATATTGGCCTAAATAGCAATCTTTCATCTCACCATATCCCATGGTTTCACTTATATAGTTTATCCTCTCATTTCTAGTCAACAGTTTCGGTTGAATTCAACTTGGATCTAAAAATCCATACTTGGTTTGTGATTGAAAACCATACTGTTTATAAATACCCCTGCTCACAATCAAAAGCAATCATATAAATTACTAATAATTATGTTAAATAAAATTAAAACTATTTTGATCAAATAATACTAAAAACATATTACCTTATAAAGAACTGAATAATAGAAATATCTAAGGTATCCATATTCAATAAGCGCATGATTTCCAAACTCTCAAGTTGTAATTCATAATCAATTTTACCCACAACACCACGAGGCATTTGCGTCACCACATTGTGTTCAAGACTACAAGCAATCTTGTATGCCTTTAAGCATGTTCTACTCAGAGAATCCGGATCAGCTAAAGTCAATGCATGATGATGAGATTTCACAACTGATTCAAAAGTCGATTTGGTCTTTCCTTTTAACGGTCCATTTTAATATAAATAACAATTATTATTTAAAAAAAAAGTCAATTGTATACTATTTTAAATACAAATACATTTATAGCGTACATACCTTATCAGCTTGAGTACATAACTCTGTCAGCTTCTTTGGCCAAATAATAAACTGTTGAAATGCAGAACCTACAAGCTGAACTTCACTGGTGGGGAATGGTACCTTTGCACGTGGATCAATGACTTTGTCTATGCTCACCTTCACTTGATCTACATTTAGTGTAACCCCATGAACTTGTCCACCACTGTAGGCTATCCCAAATGCTACTGGACGTCTAGTGGGGTCTTCCAAGTACAATTGGCATCGTGCCCCTAACTGCATTAATTAATGAAGAGTCATAGAAAATATATTTTAATAAATAATAATAAGATTAATTATAAACAATTACTTACCGCCGGTAAATCAGCAAAAGGGTCTGGGGAACTAGCTTTTTGACTGTCATTTTGTGGTGAAACATGCTCACATATGACATCATCCTGCCTTGATTGTGCAGCTTGATGAAGAGGAGTCTGCATATTACTGAATTGTTGCATCATTTTAGCCATCCGTGCTTCTAATTGTGGTTCTAATTGTTCTTGAAGTCGTGCTTGTAATTGTTCTTGAAGTCGTGCTCCTAATCGTTCTTGAACTCGTGCTTCTAATCGTTCTTCAACCCGTGCTTCAAATCGTTCTTCAAATCGTGCTTCAACAGCAGCAACAGCAGAGTCAACCATTTGTTTAACGTCTTCTGTAGGCGTGTGAGGAGTACGTTTTGCATTACCAAATACACTTTTTATGCCATATCCTCTTCCCATGCCTCTAACACGGCCAAGAAGCTCATTAGTACCTAGTGCAGCAGATAGTATATCTTGTCTTCCTGACGCAACGAATGATCCTTGAGAAGCTTCCATCTCAAGAGAATCCTAGCATTTATAAACAATATTTAATAATTATATGTGTAAATAAAATTACCTATTAACATAGAAAAGAAAATTATAACTTACCANAAAAAATATGAAGGAGATCGAAAGATATTTTATTAAAGTACTTGCCTTATTCATTCCCTTGCATGTTCCCAATGAAATGATTTCCAAAATAAATTTCATCACATAATATCTGCATTCGGTACCTCCTCTTTGTATGGAACACTACATTTGAAATAATTAATATAATTAAGATTTTATTAATAAAAAACAATAAGATATATGTACTTACCGAACATGTAATCCATTTTACTTGACGACTTGCTTTCTTTCCACCTATTATGCTTGTTGCCTTCAAAGACCTATTAATATAAGACATATAAAATATACATAAATGTTTGACATCACTATATTAATAATAAGTATTAATTATATTTATAAATTTACATATGTTTCAACTATATCTTTAATATCATCACGTGACGGATTACCAGTGGAATCAAACCAATAGATTTCATATAATTTAGGACAAATAGCCATCAACATCCAATGCCCCCTACAAATAAGAATTTTATTAGTTTATAGTATATTATATATAAGGTATTGTATTTTAAAACATAATCAAATGCTTACTCGAAATTATATTGGCCTAAATAGCAATCTTTCATCTCACCATATCCCATGGTTTCACTTATATAGTTTATCCTCTCATTTCTAGTCAACAGTTTCGGTTGAATTCAACTTGGATCTAAAAATCCATACTTGGTTTGTGATTGAAAACCATACTGTTTATAAATACCCCTGCTCACAATCAAAAGCAATCATATAAATTACTAATAATTATGTTAAATAAAATTAAAACTATTTTGATCAAATAATACTAAAAACATATTACCTTATAAAGAACTGAATAATAGAAATATCTAAGGTATCCATATTCAATAAGCGCATGATTTCCAAACTCTCAAGTTGTAATTCATAATCAATTTTACCCACAACACCACGAGGCATTTGCGTCACCACATTGTGTTCAAGACTACAAGCAATCTTGTATGCCTTTAAGCATGTTCTACTCAGAGAATCCGGATCAGCTAAAGTCAATGCATGATGATGAGATTTCACAACTGATTCAAAAGTCGATTTGGTCTTTCCTTTTAACGGTCCATTTTAATATAAATAACAATTATTATTTAAAAAAAAAGTCAATTGTATACTATTTTAAATACAAATACATTTATAGCGTACATACCTTATCAGCTTGAGTACATAACTCTGTCAGCTTCTTTGGCCAAATAATAAACTGTTGAAATGCAGAACCTACAAGCTGAACTTCACTGGTGGGGAATGGTACCTTTGCACGTGGATCAATGACTTTGTCTATGCTCACCTTCACTTGATCTACATTTAGTGTAACCCCATGAACTTGTCCACCACTGTAGGCTATCCCAAATGCTACTGGACGTCTAGTGGGGTCTTCCAAGTACAATTGGCATCGTGCCCCTAACTGCATTAATTAATGAAGAGTCATAGAAAATATATTTTAATAAATAATAATAATAAGATTAATTATAAACAATTACTTACCGCCGGTAAATCAGCAAAAGGGTCTGGGGAACTAGCTTTTTGACTGTCATTTTGTGGTGAAACATGCTCACATATGACATCATCCTGCCTTGATTGTGCAGCTTGATGAAGAGGAGTCTGCATATTACTGAATTGTTGCATCATTTTAGCCATCCGTGCTTCTAATTGTGGTTCTAATTGTTCTTGAAGTCGTGCTTGTAATTGTTCTTGAAGTCGTGCTCCTAATCGTTCTTGAACTCGTGCTTCTAATCGTTCTTCAACCCGTGCTTCAAATCGTTCTTCAAATCGTGCTTCAACAGCAGCAACAGCAGAGTCAACCATTTGTTTAACGTCTTCTGTAGGCGTGTGAGGAGTACGTTTTGCATTACCAAATACACTTTTTATGCCATATCCTCTTCCCATGCCTCTAACACGGCCAAGAAGCTCATTAGTACCTAGTGCAGCAGATAGTATATCTTGTCTTCCTGACGCAACGAATGATCCTTGAGAAGCTTCCATCTCAAGAGAATCCTAGCATTTATAAACAATATTTAATAATTATATGTGTAAATAAAATTACCTATTAACATAGAAAAGAAAATTATAACTTACCATTTTTTCTACGACCACTCTAGTCGCTTCACTGTGAATATTTCCAGACTTGTCCATTCTTGCTCTCTTCCACTTTTCATGTCTACGTGGAGGAGATGGGGGACTAATTGTATGTGATGGATATGAATCTGCCAAGTCTTGTTGTTCTTTCATCTTCTCATCCATCATAATTTTTTCCAATCTTTTATAACCTCCTCGAGATAAATTATGTGGATGAATATTCTTAGCTTGTATTTCTTGATGCTTTTTTCTTTTTGCCTACATATAAACAAAACATTAAGTAGCAATACATAATATAATTAACAAACTTATCAAATTGAGCTAATAATTGATAGTAGAATAATGATACCTCATATTCTGGACCTGTATGAAGCTGCACAAACTCATTCCATACCACTGGATCAAGGAATGAGTATTTATCACATGGATTCATATGTGACAAATTGCCAAATATATACTTGCTAGTCAATTTTGTTTTAAAATCTTTCCACTGTTGACCCACATATTGTATCCAATGCTTCTTCATATCATCTGTGTTGGGAATATCGTAAGTACTGTGCAAGAAAAAGTTATTTATTAGTATCCAATGCAATTATATTAATTTATTTGGTNTTTTAACGGTCCATTTTAATATAAATAACAATTATTATTTAAAAAAAAAGTCAATTGTATACTATTTTAAATACAAATACATTTATAGCGTACATACCTTATCAGCTTGAGTACATAACTCTGTCAGCTTCTTTGGCCAAATAATAAACTGTTGAAATGCAGAACCTACAAGCTGAACTTCACTGGTGGGGAATGGTACCTTTGCACGTGGATCAATGACTTTGTCTATGCTCACCTTCACTTGATCTACATTTAGTGTAACCCCATGAACTTGTCCACCACTGTAGGCTATCCCAAATGCTACTGGACGTCTAGTGGGGTCTTCCAAGTACAATTGGCATCGTGCCCCTAACTGCATTAATTAATGAAGAGTCATAGAAAATATATTTTAATAAATAATAATAATAAGATTAATTATAAACAATTACTTACCGCCGGTAAATCAGCAAAAGGGTCTGGGGAACTAGCTTTTTGACTGTCATTTTGTGGTGAAACATGCTCACATATGACATCATCCTGCCTTGATTGTGCAGCTTGATGAAGAGGAGTCTGCATATTACTGAATTGTTGCATCATTTTAGCCATCCGTGCTTCTAATTGTGGTTCTAATTGTTCTTGAAGTCGTGCTTGTAATTGTTCTTGAAGTCGTGCTCCTAATCGTTCTTGAACTCGTGCTTCTAATCGTTCTTCAACCCGTGCTTCAAATCGTTCTTCAAATCGTGCTTCAACAGCAGCAACAGCAGAGTCAACCATTTGTTTAACGTCTTCTGTAGGCGTGTGAGGAGTACGTTTTGCATTACCAAATACACTTTTTATGCCATATCCTCTTCCCATGCCTCTAACACGGCCAAGAAGCTCATTAGTACCTAGTGCAGCAGATAGTATATCTTGTCTTCCTGACGCAACGAATGATCCTTGAGAAGCTTCCATCTCAAGAGAATCCTAGCATTTATAAACAATATTTAATAATTATATGTGTAAATAAAATTACCTATTAACATAGAAAAGAAAATTATAACTTACCATTTTTTCTACGACCACTCTAGTCGCTTCACTGTGAATATTTCCAGACTTGTCCATTCTTGCTCTCTTCCACTTTTCATGTCTACGTGGAGGAGATGGGGGACTAATTGTATGTGATGGATATGAATCTGCCAAGTCTTGTTGTTCTTTCATCTTCTCATCCATCATAATTTTTTCCAATCTTTTATAACCTCCTCGAGATAAATTATGTGGATGAATATTCTTAGCTTGTATTTCTTGATGCTTTTTTCTTTTTGCCTACATATAAACAAAACATTAAGTAGCAATACATAATATAATTAACAAACTTATCAAATTGAGCTAATAATTGATAGTAGAATAATGATACCTCATATTCTGGACCTGTATGAAGCTGCACAAACTCATTCCATACCACTGGATCAAGGAATGAGTATTTATCACATGGATTCATATGTGACAAATTGCCAAATATATACTTGCTAGTCAATTTTGTTTTAAAATCTTTCCACTGTTGACCCACATATTGTATCCAATGCTTCTTCATATCATCTGTGTTGGGAATATCGTAAGTACTGTGCAAGAAAAAGTTATTTATTAGTATCCAATGCAATTATATTTGCAAGAAAAAGTTATTTATTAGTATCCAATGCAATTATATTAATTTATTTGGTTTATTTATTAGTATCCAATGCAATTATATTAATTTATTTGGTAAATTTATTAGTATCCAATGCAATTATATTAATTTATTTGGTAAATTTATTAGTATCCAATGCAATTATATTAATTTATTTGGTAAATAAAAATCTAAATATCGCAATTATATTAATTTATTTGGTAAATAAAAATCTAAATATCAAAAAAGGTTACCAGAATTTCTTCCCAAACATTCTCCTTAGTATCCATTGGAACACTCGCCCATGACTTTATTGTGATAGAAACGTTAATACGTGCCACTAATGCCGCATAACTTGAAAGTTCCGCTCCGGTTGGCCCAAGAGGATGCATTCCATCAAATTGAACTGACTTCTTTCCTAAAGTATTACGCCCTAGAAAGACTTTCTTCAAATGAGTCGCCCCTCTCGTCTTAGTACTAGTATCACTACCTTGAGTTGAACCAGTACCTCGGGTAGTACTATCATCAGTAGGATTATTTGATGAATCCATAAGCCTGTTCAAATAGAAAAATTATTAGATGAAAAACTTTAAAACAAGTCATGCGTGAAATAATATTAAATGAAAAAACTTTAAATGAAAATATATATATATAAATATTACAATAATAAAACTTTAAAACACAGTAAGAACTTAAAGCATTACATGAAATAATCAATGCTCCCATATCCCTTCATTATGATCATCCCGTGATGCATGCACTTCATCTATTTCATTATCTACAATAATCGGCAATAAACATGAAGAAAATGGCGGTATTTCCTCAACATCAACGTCTTCAATCCCATCTGTAGTAATTTGTCTCTTCCCATGAAGAACAACTGACAATTTTTTATCAGAAGGATCACTAACATAAAATACTTGTTTCCCTTGGGATGCCATTATGAATTGCTCATTTTTGTGACCTTCCCGATTAAGATCTACAAGCGTAAATCCTAACTCATCAACTTTCACACCATGTTTGCCATCAACCCATCTACATCGGAACACCGGGACCCTGAACTTCATATAATCAACCTCCCATATTTTTTCAATCACACCATAATATGACAATTCTGCAATTACAGGATTTTTATCTTTTGAACTACTGAAATGCATTGAATTGGCAACTAAAGAGACTCCACTATTTTGCATAGTGCGTTTTTCATCTTGAGCTTTTGTGTAAAAAGAAAATCCGTTAATGTCATATCCATTATAACATACGACTTGCATACTAGGACCATGAGCTAACCATCATATAGTTTCAGAAACATTATTATTTCCAAGAACTTTATTTTTGAACCAACAAATAAAAGTACGATTATGTTCGCTCACAATCCACATGTCTGCTCTTCTGGGGTTTTGCTCCCTAATTAAGGCCTTGTGTTCATTATAAATAGGGTTCGACTTCACTTGTATTATGCAAGATGTATAAGTGTACTTGCTCAACATCTTCACGGGACATAGTATGCATTTTGGGATGTCGATGACCCTTTCCATCAATTCTTCCTTCATGTCGATACTTTGGAACACCAATTGCCTCTACCCCTGCCAAATATTCAGTACAGAACTCAATAACCTCTTCAGCAATATAACTTTCAACAATAGATGCTTCTGGCCTATATCGGTTCCTCACATAACCTTTTAAGACTTTCATGTACCTTTCAAATGGGTACATCCACCTCAAATAAGGTGGACCACACTCTCTGATCTCTCTCACCAAATGTACAAGCAAATGAACCATGATATCAAAAAACGCAGGTGGAAAATACATCTCTAGCTGACACAGTGTAACTATAATGCCATTCTGCAATTCATCTAATTTGTCTAGATCAATGACTTTCGCACAAATTGCATTGAAAAAGAAACAAAGTCTGATGACGGTATATCTCAACTTTTTAGGCAATATGCCTCTAACAGCCACTGGCAATAGTTGTTGCATTAAGGCATGGCAATCATGAGACTTCAATCCCACCAATTTTAAATCTTGGATATTAACAAGTCTACTGATATTTGATGAGTACCATTGTGGTACCTTCACTCCACGTAAACATTCACAAAAACTTATTCTCTCCTTTCTTGACAAAGTATGAGCAGCTGGAGGCAAATATGTCTTCTTATCACCACTGCGTGGAGCTAATGAAGGTCGTATACCCATTTCAATCAAGTCCAATCTAGTATTGAGACCATCTTTAGTCTTACCTTTTATGTCTAAAAGAGTTCCAACAAGACTATCACACACATTTTCCTCAACATGCATCACATCAATACTATGTCTGACATCAAGTGTCTTCCAATATGGAAGATCAAAGAATATTGATTTCTTTTTCCATGGACTCTTCTCATTTGATGGTACATCAACATTAGATTTTGATCTCTTACCTCTTTGAGATTTAAGTTTTTGAGTCTTACCAAAAGTATCATTGATACAGTCTACGCGTTCATAAACTTGAATCCCAGTTAATGGTTGTGGAGCATCTGTATAGTCTTGTACCCCATTGAAAGCTTTTTTTAATCTTCGATAAGGGTGAAGTTTATCTAGAAATCTTCGATGCCCCATGTATACTGTCTTTCTGCCATGAACAAGTTCATGATAACATGTATTATCTTCACATATGGGGCATGCCTTATGTCCTTTGACACTATATCCAGATAGGTTTCCATAAGATGGAAAGTCATTGATTGTGCAGAAAAGCATTGCATGCAACTTAAAACTCTCTTTTCGGTATGCGTCAAATGTTGTACTGAGGGTTCATACCATCAGTACAAAGTCCAAGACTAAGATTTCTCGGCTCGTGACCAAATTCAGGAAATGCATTATCAAATGTTGTCCATTGATGAGAATCAGCCGGGTGTTGAAGCTTGCCATCAGAAATTTTTTGATCTGCATGCCATGTTAAGTTTTTCGCGTCGCTTGGATTAGCAAACATACGCTTAAATCTTGAGAGAATTGGAAGATACCACATGACTTTAGCTGGTGGAATTTTCAAACTTACTTTCCCAGCAACATTCTCTCTTGTTTTAAAACGAGATGCCCCACATATTGGACATTCATGCAAATCTTTGTAATCATTCCTAAACAATATGCAATCGCTAGGGCAAACATGTATCTTTTTATATCCCATACCCATGGGACACAAAATCTTCTTGGCATCATATGTACTCTTCGGAAGTTCATTATCATCTGGAAGCATTCCCTTTAATATTTCAAGTAACGCAGTAAAGCTCTTGTCACTCCACCCATTCCCAGCTTTCAAGTTGAATAATTTTAATACAGCAGATAATCGGGTATATTCACTACAACCCGTCCATAAAGGTAATTTTGAATCCTTCAATAATTCATCCAACTCGTTTGACCGATCAGTGAACTCCTCTCTAACATCCCGAAACATTTCATCTAATTGATCTTCAGACTCATCATCTTCATTTGCTTCGTTGTCGACATACATGTTAGATGTTGTAGCCACATTGCTTTCACCATGCCATATCCATTTTGTATAAGATGGATTAATCCCATGACAGATTAGATCATCATATACGTCTTTCACACATAATCTTTTCTGATTACAACACTTCTTACAAGGACAAAGGAGCCTTTCATTACTACCCGGAAGGTTATTCTTTGCAAAGTTAATAAAATTTTTAACTCCATCATCGTATTCTTGACTAATTCGAGAAGCATCCATCCAACTTTTATCCATCACAAGCCAATCTAAAATAATATTAATCCTAATTAAACTTAAGTTAACACTAATTCAACAAATTCTATAATAATAACAAACAAAGCATAAATAAACATAGACCACGGTGTGGCTAATCACCGGATGCAATATATAAAGCCAAAGCATAAATAAACATAGACCACGGTGTAGCTAATCACCGGATGCAGAATATAAAGCCAAAGCATAAATAAACATAGACCACGATGTGGCTAATCACCGGATGTAATATATAAAGTCAAAGCATAAATAAACATAGACCACGGTGCGGCTAATCACCGGATGCAATATATAAAGCCAAAACATAAATAAACATAGACCACGGTGCGGCTAATCACCGGATGCTAAAATAGGAAAAAATCTTACCTCACCACAGCGTTATCCACGTCCGTAAACAAACCCCGAATCTAACTAATTACCTACAAGTTTTATTTGTAAATTAATATAAAATTCGAAATTATAAATAATTCCTAAAAATACATAATAATTTATTAAAATTTTATGAATTTATAGGGCCTAAAATACATAATAATTCTAAATTCGTAAATAAGCTTATTAAATTTAAAAAATACATAATATAAAATTGAAATATATTATAAATAATTCCTAAAAATACATAATAATTATTAAAATTCGAAATTATGAATTTATAGGGCCTAAAATACGAATATAAAATTCGAAATATATTATAAATAATTCCTAAAAATCATAATAATTTATTAAAATTCGAAATTATGAATTTATAGGCTCAAAAATATATAATTAAAATTCGAATATATTAAAAATAAAATACATAATAATTTATTAAATTCGAAATTATGAATTTATAGGCTCAAAAATATATAATAATTCCTAAAATTCGAAATATTATAAATAATTCCTAAAATACATAATAATTTCTTAAAAT
>NC_044924.1:22630013-22657268 GCF_003576645.1 Ipomoea triloba
TTTATAGGCTCAAAAATATATAATAATTCCTAAAATTCGAAATATATTATAAATAATTCCTAAAAATACATAATAATTTATTAAAATTCGAAATTATGAATTTATAGGCTCAAAAATATATAATAATTCCTAAAATTCGAAATATATTATAAATAATTCCTAAAAATACATAATAATTTATTAAAATTCGAAATTATGAATTTATAGGCTCAAAAATATATAATAATTCCTAAAATTCGAAATATATTATAAATAATTCCTAAAAATACATAATAATTTATTAAAATTCGAAATTATGAATTTATAGGCTCAAAAATATATAATAATTCCTAAAATTCGAAATATATTATAAATAATTCCTAAAAATACATAATAATTTATTAAAATTCGAAATTATGAATTTATAGGCTCAAAAATATATAATAATTCCTAAAATTCGAAATATATTATAAATAATTCCTAAAAATACATAATAATTTATTAAAATTCGAAATTATGAATTTATAGGCTCAAAAATATATAATAATTCCTAAAATTCGAAATATATTATAAATAATTCCCAAAAATACATAATAATTTATTAAAATTCGAAATTATGAATTTATAGGCTCAAAAATATATAATAATTCCTAAAATTCGAAATATATTATAAATAATTCCTAAAAATACATAATAATTTTCTTAAAATTCGAAATTATGAATTTATAAGACCTAAGATACATAATAAACCCTAAAATACATTATAATTTCTTAAAATTCGTAATATATTAACAAATAATTCGAAATTTGAAATATATTAAAAAAAATTAATATTTACCGGTGGGAGGCGGCAATGGGAGGCGGCTGTGACGTCCGGTGTGCGGTGGCGGAGCGGTGGCGGCACGCTGTCGCGGAGGGCCGAGGCCAAGGGCGGTGCGCTGTCGCGATTGGAGTAGCGGTGGCGGTCCAAGGTCGCGGTGGCGGTGGCGGAGTGCGGAGGGCCGAGGCCGATGGCGATGGCTGTCGCGGAGGGCGGAGGGCGGTCGCTGTTCGCATGGATCTGCAGTTCGCGTGGAGAGTGAAATATTTCTTTGTGTTCCAGATCTGCTGTTCGCATAGATCTGGTGGGCTTTTAATTAAAGCCCTACGGCGTCAGTTTTCTGAACAACTAACGCCGTAGCCCATTTATTTCAATTTTTTTAAAAAAAATCTGAAAACAATTTATTAATTAGATTAAAAAAATAATAATAAATATACGACGTCGGTTCACTCACGAACCGACGTCGTACTTGTTTTTATTTTAATTTACGGCGTCGGTTATGCTCAGAACCGACGCCGTAATTTATATTTAAAAAAAATAAAAATTTAAATATTAAATACGACGTCGGTTTGGTAACCAAACCAACGTCGTTTTATTTTCGGAAATTTTTTAAAACTCAATGACGTCGGTTTTATACTACAACCGACGTCGTATTCCTTTTGACGTCGGTTTTTAAAAAAACCGACGTTGTTTAGGCGACGTTAAATGTGTTTTCTGTAGTAGTGTAGTACCTAATAAGTTAACTAATTGAAATTGAAGTGTTTAGTAAAATTAATTATTGAATTAGCTGATAAGTGTAAAATGTACTGTTGCAAAAATAGGCCTAGGCTGCCACCTAGGCGCTCGGCGAATTTCGCCCTAGGCCGAGGCAAATTGCTCCTTAGGTGGCCACCTAGCGCCTAACTCGGTCGACTCGACTGAATTCGGCCAAATTAACTTGTCGAACTCGGCCGAGTTAGCCTATATATATATATATATATATTATGACATACACACATACACTATTTTTTTTTTGTTTTTATAGGTCGCCGCCTAGGCGCTAGTATACCGCCCGACTAACGGCTAGCACTTACTACAACCATAGTAAAAAGTCAAAATATGATAAACTAAGATAATAAGATTTTGATTAATGAAAGATAGATGGTTTTCATTTTTGTAAATTAATAAAAAAAAAAACAACAACAAAAAATTTTTATTTTTATTTTTTAAAAGTGAAGAGTTTATCATTTGGGTAAAGTTTCAAAATAAACTATTATTTTAAACTTATCATATTTTTCCAAAAAGAACTTATAGCTTATTGTAATTTAAAATAAGCTATAAGCTCTAATAAAATAAGTTTTATATCAATCAAAATCATAATTTAACCTACACATAAGTTTAACAACTGAAGTTTCACTGCACCTTACTTTTATCTTAGCTAGCTAGGTTGATAGATGAAACCTAAATTTTTATTTTTTGCGTTTTAGGGAGAAAGAGCATCCTTATGGGTTGGAATTTTTTCTCTAGGTTTTTGTGAGCCCCAGCTTCTACCTCATCATCCACTATATCATTCAATCACAAAAATTCTTATGCATACTAGTTTGAGTTTTTTCTCAGTTTTTTGTGGACTCACCATTTTACCCAACTATATTTTAATTATTTCTTTATCTATTTTGTTTATAAATTTATAATTGTATTAAAAATAATTAAACATACGTGTTGGAACATATATACTGTGATTGTAAAGTTGAAATTAATTAATAAAAAATAATCATAATTAATATGCTTAACACCTAATTAATTAAAATAATAATTCAAACCAATTACTTAAAAATTAAACTACAAAGCAATTTAATAAAAAATTACAAAGCAGTTAAAAATAAATTAAAGTACATAAAAATTAAAATAAAAAAGCGGTTAAATTAATTGCAAAAGAAATTGATTTGAGATGTAGAAATTGATAGAGTAATATGAATTAATTGGGAGTAGGATAAAATGTGAAAAAAATTGAGAGTTTTATAGGCAAATTTTTAATCTTTATTTTTAAATAGCCGTTGCCAGGCAATGGCCGCAAATATGGCCGTTGCCAGGGCAACGGCGCTAATTTTGGCCGTTGCTAGCAACGCAACGGCCACATTTAATTAAATTGAGAGTGGCGGCCACTCTCAATCACCCAGCTAGGCGCGCGTGGGGCGTGTGGGGCGGGAGGTGAGACGCACATGCGTCTCATGCTATATATATATATATTTTTTTTTTTTTTTTTTTTTTTTTTTTTTTNTTTTATTTATTTTCTGACATGATCAATGGAGTTGCAGGGATTTGTTTTGCTAAATATCTCACCACCACATCAGTTCAAGATCATCACTTTGCATTTGCACTATTCCAAAAACTCTATATGATACATGGATGTAGATGCTCTAAGAATTGATGACAGCCTAGCATAACTTCCCAACTGCTTTCTGTTATCTGTTATTACATTTCTTGGTCTTGGCTTCAAACCAGGTGGATGCCCATGCTTCTTGTAACATTTGTCCTTTGTTTCAGGCTTCCCTTCCATCCCAGTATTTCTATTTCAGCCGCTTGTTTTAACTTGTTACACATGGATATTTGGGGCCCTTATAGAGTTGCTACTATTCATGGTCACCATTATTTTCTTACTATATTAGATGATCATAGTAGGGCAGTGTGGGTACACTTGATGAAGAAGAAATCTTAGGTTAGAGGCTTGATCATAAGTTTCTGCAATAGGATTGAGAATCAGTTTGGAACTCAGGTGAAGTTCATAAGATCAGACAATGGTTTAGAGTTTGACATGTCTGACTTCTTTTGCCAAAAGGGAGTACTACACCAGACCTCCTGTACATACACTCCCCAGCAGAATAGCAGAATTGAAAGGAAGCATGGTCATCTTTTATATATCCACTGCCAGGGCACTCAAGTTTCAAGCAAATTTGCCAAGAATGCTTTTGAGGTGAGTGCATATTACATGCAGCTTATATCATAAATAGATTGCCTTCTACTGCAATCAATCATTAGATACCATATCAGATTTTACTCCACAAGGTGCCACAATACCAATATTTGAAGGTATTTGGATGCCTGGCATATGCTGCCACATTAGGCCCAAAATCAAAGTTTGATGCTAGAGCTAAGAAGTGTGTTTTTCTTGGGTATACTAATGGGACTAAAGGCTACAAGTTGTATGATTTACATTCCAAGGAGGTTTTTGTATCCAGAGATGTGTCATTTTATGAGCATATATTCCCATTTCAGCATTCTGCCAATCTAGAGAAGAAATTTTTCCAAATTATACTTCCAGCTATGACTGATGACTCAGCAGGGCTCTCTGATGATTCACAAGCTCATCACCACACACTGAAAACAATCCTGAGCAAACACACAGCCATTCCCTTGATCAAACAATTGAACAATCACCTAAGCTAACTAAATCCTTATATAGTTTAAAACAGGCCAGTAGACAGTAGTGGAATACCAAATTGGGTGTTGCTTTGCAGAATAGGGGTTTTAAACAGTCTATTCCTGATAATTCCTTATTTACCAAAGGTGAAGGGCCTTCATTTGTGGCCTTGTTAGTCTATGTGGATGACATAGTAGTGGCCATTGCTGATTTGACTCTAATTCAACATATTAAGATGCAGCTTAACTACAATTTTCAGATCAAGGATTTTGGACCCTTGAAATATTTTCTAGGTTTAGAAGTGGCAAGACAGAAAAAGGGCATTGCAGTGTGAAAATATGCTCTTGAAAAATTATATTGGAAAAAGTTTCCAATTTTTTTTATGACTAACTAAAATTGTGATGGTCCTGGTAGCGAAGAAAAAGTCTGGGGAAGGGATCTAGACTTTTGTATGTTAAAAACTTTTTGGTCTTTTAACTTGGAAGGTTTGAATAATTAAGTTAATTTTTCAAAACTACTAAGTTTGGTTATGTTGAAATCTTAATTAGATAGTCAAAATATAACTTTGGTCAAAGTTTATTACACAGCGAAAAATAACTTTTCAAAAATTATCAGTTACGCACATAAATAAGCAAAGTAAATGACTTGAGTAATGGAAATGCGCATGAAGTAAAATTTATATATATATATATATATATATATATATATAATATACATAGGAATGAGTACTGGTGCGAGGTTGCTCCCAGGTAAAAAATGGGTTAGATCTGAATCATTGATCACATCTAGATCAACGGCTCAAATCAATGAAAATTTAAAAAAAAATAAAAATAAAAATAAAAATAAAAATGTGCGTCCTACATTAATGCTCTCATCTGAGCACTGTTACGTGGCTTAAGATTGAAAGAAATTGACTATAGTAAATATCGTCAACTCGAGTTATGAATGAACAGCATAGATATAAACCTAATGGATGACAGACAACTAAAGAAATTCATTAAATTGTTTATGAAATTAATAAAAATTCATTTTATTTTATCTTTTCTTAAGAAGGAAAAAGAAAGCACCTTAAGAAAGAAAACAATGCACCTTAAGAAAGAAATTCACGCACCTAAAATTTTAGACCGGCATACCTTAAGAAGGAAAACCACGCATCTAAAGCTTTAGGTCGCCCGACACACCTTAAGTTTCAACAACTAACACACCTTAATCACACAAACTACGCACCTTAAAAAAGAAAATCACGCATCTAAAGAAAAAAACCATACACCTAAAGCTTTAGACCAACACTTAAGTTTCTAACAACTGACGCACCTTAAGCACACAACACTAAAACCACGCACCTTAAGCACAAAAATCACGCACCTTATGAAGGAAAATCACACACCTTAAGAAGAAAACCACGCACGTAAAGCTTTAGGCCACACACCTTAAGTTTCAGCAACTGATGCACCTTAAGCACACAAACCACACACCTAAAGCTTTAGACTGACACACTTAAGTTTCCAATAACTGATGCACCTTAAGCACACAACACAAAAACCACGCACCTTAGGTACAAAAACAACGCACCTTAAGAAGGAAAATCACGCACCATAAGAAGAAAAACTACGCACCATAAATTTGACATAGATGCAAAAAGACCAAATTGCCACCGCGTATTTTTTTTTTAATTCTTGTTAATCCTGGACGTTCTTGACAAGATCATGTTAGAAAAAATGCTGTTAATCTGTAATATGAGATACAACAAAAAATTACAGAAAAACAAGGGAACAAAATCGGATCATCTGGTGTCTTCAGGCGTGTAATCACTTTCCTATAAGCTTTAAATCTCCCTCAGAAAAAGCAACAAGGTTCCAGATCTAATCTTATGGGATACAAGAAGATGACTGAAATTCTTAAGTTGCTTTGATTAAGAATTTCCTATAGAACTGTAAGACTGTGAAATATCTTGGTGTACTGCAAGTTGATTGCTTGTCAAATGCCTGTCTCTTTCAGATATCTCTCAACATATTTATAGATGAAAATATAGCAGTTGGAGAAAGTTACATGGAAGTTACTGCAGTTTTGAACTCCAACTTCCACAGATATATCTTAAATAATAATATATATCTTACCTTCGGGATATACTAAAAATGTATTTACGTAAGATATGTACTCATGCAAAATATTTAAGTAAACAAATATATATTCATATCTTATATGCACTAGTGCATGCAAATAAAATATTAAATATATATATATATATATATATATATATATATATATATATATATCTACATATTAACATGCAGCAGCATTTCATTTCCTCAGCCGAAGGATTACCTTAGCTATCCGAATGCATGCATGTACATAACCAATTAAACACCACGAGGCATCAATTTCAATTCGTCACCCGAGGAGATCAATTCTATCCGAATTGATGAAATCAATTCTTCCACCGAATCGTTAAGCAACGAATTGTTAAACAATGATTCGTGCATATCAACACAACATACAAATCATTAATTCAACCTCTCGTATTAATGCCTCGGTCTTAGAATTAAGTACTTTTTGGTTCCAACCGTACGCAATATTCATATTTCCCAATTTACTTTCTATCAAACTAAAATAATATTTATAACTCCACAACTCCAAATATTATTTAAACTTTTATGGTAGTCCATCTGAAATATTAATCTCCATTACTATATAAATATCCAACAATCCTCCTCTATTTATATAGTAAAAATTAATATTGTACCAAAATAAATCCAAAACTCATGCATAAATGAAAGTGTCTTAGAGATTGAACTTTCACATAGTATTATACGCGATACATTAATTCGGATTGCAGTGATGGACGAACCTTGAATCACGCAGTCTCTTTGAAGAAATGTAGGTATAACACACACAAGTTTTACAGTCATTACAACTCAAAGTAATTTGACACTATTGTGGCCATGTGTCTGTATCCATTAATGAGCACATACCCAAGTAAAGCCCAATTAAAACTTGTTGAAGCGGCCACACCTCATGCTCACAGAGGCTAATCTTTTATATCATGCACTGCATCATGCATTTTTTCAAAAGATCAGTTAAGAGTAAAACTCATCCCTACAACAATGCAGACCTAAGCATCACCTTTCCTGGGATACAATTTTAATTAAATTCTTTTATGCTTGCAAATCACAAAATGAAGTACTCATCTACATGAACTCAAGGTCTAACGTAATAACTTAAACGTGAGTTGAGCTTTCTTTCACTTTCAATTTAAATAATTAGGCTTTCCATATCCCTCAGATTATTTTGTACTTAACAACCCTATACAATCCTTAAACTAGGATTTTATCTTGTTGTTAATGCCGTACTAAATAATCACCTAGTAAGGCCTTTCAATTAAAACTATGTATTTAATAATAGGTCACCACAACCATATCATTTCCGATGTCTTTTAAACCATGTCCCTTGTCATAGCTTTGGTAAGCGGGTCCGCTAAATTAAACCGGGACCGTACAAAGTACAGTGCTACACCACAATTACACGAGATCTCCCGCACATAGCTATGTCTCAAGTCTATGTGTCTTCACTTGCCATTATAACATTGTTATATGCCTTGGCCAGTGTAGCTTCGCTGTCACAGTGTACCAAACCTTGTGACATCAATTTCGACTAAATCGAAATTTCCAAAAATAAATTCCTTAGCCACTTAGTTTCTTTGCATGCCAAAGCTAAAACAATAAGTTCATGTCAAAGATGGATATTCCTTTGAATATACTAAACCATAATTAATGGTTTATTCAAGTATTTCAAAAATTCCCTTTAATGTCATCCACTTTGACAACAGTACATGATGATAGATAGAATTTTAATATTTCTATCAACTAACTTGTAAAATAAAATATTTAATTGATTATACCGGAACCCTCTTTTCAGGTTACTAGTCAATAAATATTTATTTCCTGCAAATTCCATAACCAAGAATTTCAATCACCATGCAGAACTTATTAAGAATGAGTGATATCTTAAAATCAAAATTAAAACCTCCTCTATCTGGAATACCATCCACTTTGAGGAAAATCTGATAAGCATTCTCCACTCAGAAATATCCATTCACTTTGGAGAATAAGCTTATAAACCTCCTCCATTCAGAAAATCCATTCACTTTGGAGAAGAAACCATTTTGATTTTTAAGCTTACTCTTTTCATGTTTCTTCTAAACTGAAGAATCATACCAACTTAAATCATAATTCATGACTTAAATTTAAAATTTCTTTTTACTAGCCAGTTTCCATACTAGATAAACTGGTAAACTTTTGGCTTTCAGAATTTTAACACATTCTCAGTATGAGAAATCTTGTGTCAAAGACATTCATAAAATCTATGAATTTTATCATCATGCATTTCTCATGCATGAAAGTTATTGCATGCCTTGAAGAGAAATATTATAGAATATTTCCAAGGCTTTCTGCCTTTATCAGAAATACAATAAAATATTTCCAACTTTCACAAGGATAAAAATTTCTATTGTGCTAAAATGCCAATAATTATATTCATACATGAAATTGAAATTAATTTCATTGAAAATAATTTCATCTTATCATCATGCAACTTAATAATCATGCATATGATACCAGAATAATTGGCAACACCAAATTACACCAAATTTGCAATTTACAGCACACCAAGATACAACTTAAAATACATGTATCTAGTCAATTATGCATGCAATCGAGACAAAGTCTCATATATAAATATTTACATACATGAATAAATAAATCCTTGCATTTATTAGGCTATGCAGAATTTTAATAGAATCACATGCATCATTTCTAGACATGATACAGAACTTAGTTGGTAAGTAATTAAACTAAAACTTACATTCATGCCGAGGCCGAGACAAATAAAAAGAATCGTACTGGTTACATCCTACAACGTTGTATCTGCTTTTATACTTGATCTCTTTCGTCCTTTGATGCATTAATTCAGTATATCCACGATAGGAAAATACACAATTTTCACGTGCCAAATAAATCACTGCTAACAACATGATTTATTTCTAAGAACCCAATTTTATACATCTCACTAATCATATTGGCATAATTATTGCCCCATGATTTTGAGTGAAGATAGAAATAAAACTTCATACTTTCATAGCATGTATTCAAACCACATGCATAGCATGTACATAGCATGCCATGAACATCATGCAAAACCCGCATGAAATCTTCTTGTAAAAAGAAATGACAAACCCAAAAGTGATTACTGTCATCCTTTCCACCAAATTCGAAATTCACGTTCCGAAACATTTCCGTGTCCGGAAACTATTATTTACACCTGACATCTTGTCTTCAACACCGATCAAGACAAAACCAATGATCACAGGTTAATAACTTTAAAACTTATAGATTATTAGAAAAAATGCTGCTAATCTGTAATATGAGATACAACAAAAAATTACAGAAAAACAAGGGAACAAAATCGGATCATCTGGTGTCTTCAGGCGTGTAATCACTTTCCTATAAGCTTTAAATCTCCCTCAGAAAAAGCAACAAGGTTCCAAATTTAATCTTATGTGATACAAGAAGATGACTGAAATTCTTAAGTTGCTTTGATTAAGAATTTCCTGTAGAATTGTAAGACTGTGAAATATCTTGGTGTACTGCAAGTTGATTGCTTGTCAAATGCCTGTCTCTTTCAGTTATCTCTCAACATATTTATAGATGAAAATATAGCAGTTGGAGAAAGTTACATGGAAGTTATTGCAGTTTTTTACTCCAACTTCCACAGATATATCTTAAATTATAATATATATCTTACCTTGGGATATACTAAAAATGTATTTACGTAAGATATGTACTCATGCAAAATCTCTATATATAAAATAGCAACAACAGCAGCATTAAATGCAGTACTGGCCAAATTCCCGCCCAAGCTGAAATAGCGTCGTTTTACACATCTAGGTATTAGTTCGGATAAATAATTATGTTCACATTAGGTTATCAGACTTTTTTGTATTACCTATGCATGTATTAGTTGGCTAAATTAATGCCAGTGAAACTTCCAATAAATAAACATTCAAGAAGCACAATATTCGAATAAATATGGGAAAATGAATCGTTTGCATTCTTAATTACAAATTTGAAGTGGTTAATTATTTAATTTAAATAAACATAATCTGATGCTTCATTGTTCCAAAGCTTGCCTTTTCGTTTTTCTATAAGGCTCCTGATTCAATTCACCTCTATATAAAGAGGTCGAATGACCTTTAGAGACTCACCCAGAGATTATCAATAATGAATAACACCAGCACCAAAAATATGTCCTCAAAATATGTCACGGAAATCAGTCAACTGCACACCAAAGGAGCAAAAAGGGTTAGATTTGTTAGAACATATGAAGTACCAAAAGATCAAGGATGTGAAATCATGAAAAGTAAAGAATCTTTGTTTCACAATGAGGAGGTAAATTCAGTTTTATCATTTTTGTATTTTTTGTTTTATGATATAAACTGTTTTTTGTCTTCTATGGGTATTTGGGTGTGGCATTGAATGAATCTGGAAAATTTAGCATTAAAAATTCATACCTGCAAACTGTTTGTAAAAATGTATTTGTACAGGTCGGGAGGATGCTTCAATGAACAAAGAAGCTTGGTTGCAATGTGCTGCATGAGAAACACATTGCTGCAAATATAGGTAAAATCCAAATGCATACCTAATTTCAATTCTTCAGTTCAGTTATGATTACTATACACCATGTGAATATACATATCCAATGTTCTTATAGTTTATTTTGACTCTTACCATAATTTTATGCAGCACAGTCGGTTCAATCTTGACTATTAACAAGAGGAAGAAACACATCCAATCTTGACTATTAGCGCAAGGAAGGAACACATCCTTCTCCTGCAAGAGAAGCATAGGGGCAAAGTTGAGATAATTTTTTAGAAAATAATGCAAGAATAGATACATCATGCAAGAAATATGTCATTTGGTTAAATTCCATTAACCAAAACATGCATATGATGTTTATGGTTTATTGTATTTTTTTTTCTATTTTACACACTGAGTAAATATATTGTTGTACACAATAACAGTGATGTATTTTGTAAAATATAGTTGGTCATATCAAAATGCTTTATTCTAATAGCTAAGTAAGGATCTTGGCGAATTCGCTTTTGTAATTAAATATACATAGTTGATATATGCTATGCAAATGATGTATATGAGAAGTAAAATTTATGTATTCTATCTATTAATTTGGAGATGTATTGTAACCACATGTAAATACAAAGTTTTGGAATTACATATCTTTAATAAGGCTTTATTTTCAAACAGAAACAAATAATGGTAAGAAAAAAAAGGAATTAGAAGTATTCTTATGAGATTTTGCATATTTTCATTTCATAAGCAAAAAAATATGATCATGTATTAAATGGAAACTCATATTTATAAAAGGTTTTCAATCAGAATCAAATTAGAGTTACGTAGTAAAGGAATTAGAAGTATCTGATTAGCTTTTGTATTCTCATCTAAGTATACAATGAGTTTTAAAATAGATGAAATCAAGCCATTAAATCATTGGAATTAGATCATCATAATTTCATGTAACTTGGAAAATAGTTTTAAAACAGACTCAAATCACTTACTAAAAATAAAGGAATTATATGGATTCAGACAAATTTTTGCATTTTCTTATCTAACTTGATTTTTTTTTTAAATCAGAAACAAGTACTTTTTTTTTTTAAAACAAAAAAAATAAAGTACTGATTTTATTTGTTTCTGATTTAATTTGTAGTATACATCAGTTCAGATCAAATATATCTAGAATCCCACAAAACAAAAAGATATTAATATAATATAATTTGAAAATTCTTCTATCACTCAATAAAATATAGCAAGTAATAAGGCTACTTTCGGAAGTTCAATATGTCTATTTGCTGAAATTTTGCACTTTACAGTAGTTAAAAGATGATATGAGGCAAATATTTATTTCTACAACTATATGCAGCCAGAGGAAGCATTCAAATGACAACAAAGGTGTAAATGTTAATATTACCTGATGATGTCTTCTTCTATTCAGTTCTTATATGCCTCTTAATAATAGCCTTCTTAATTTTCCTGCTCTGTAATAAAAATTTTGAATAAGTAACTTCGATTTAACTAATTATTGTCAGTTGCATGTTGAATTAGAATGTAATTTATGAACATATAAACTATCTGTGAGCATAATAAATATTTTCACCTTCAAAATTCTTTATAAATATTTACGTAAATACAACATAAACTCCTGAGAAAGTTTTATGGTGAATTTACTCTAATTTTTATTTATAAAAACCCTAATTAAAATACACCAATAAACTGACAATAATTTCTTAATCTAACAAACACAAAAACATTTAGAGAAATCTATAACTAAATAAAGAGTAAACTGACTGAAGCAATTAAAGGGATAGTTAACTTATCTCAGTTAAGATTTTCGACTGCTTCCTCAAATCAACGGTGCAATCATTGTAATTTTATGAACTGAAGACGATGATCGCTACTCCAAAATTCCAGAACTGAGCTTTTAATCCATGGAAATTACGAAACCTAGACCTAGGGTTGATGTTCAAAGACTAAATCAGAATTGGCATCGCGATTACGTCTCTGAAATACATCATTAGTTGATCTAGAAAGAAAAACAGTTTCAATAATTGTAGGATTTAGGGTTGTTGACAGATTGGAGGACGGAGATAGAGAGATTCAGGAGTGAGGCGAGAGACAAGCGGTGAATCGAGAGAGAAGGAATGACGCGAGAGAATGCGAACCGTTCGTTGAGCTTTTTTTTTTTTTTTTGGTTTTATATTTAGTTTATTGGGTCGGGTTATTGGGTTGGGTTTGGATTGCATTAAAATATTGGGCCTAAACTAGTTATAAAAATATTTGTTGGCCTGATTATATATGTTATTTATATTGTTATATTTTGTGGTCTTATAATATTTATTATGCTACTATATATTATACATATCATATTAAAGATGATAAAAATATTATTCAAATTTGAGTAATAAAACAATTTAAGGTTTTATTTTTTCCATACTTTAATCTTTATTATACATCTATATACATGTCCATTATATATTTGTTATAAATGTTAAGATTGTGAAAATAGTATGTAATTTTATTTCTCTAAAATAAAGTACCATATGAATGTTGTGTACCATGAATGTTACAATTTGTAAATGTTGTGTAGCACTTAATACTATGAATGTTATGTACCATGAACTTTTTAATAATTTTTGAATGTTGTTAATAAAAATATTCTTTTAATATACGTTTGACATCATTAAATCCATTCCAACTTATTCAAAAATAAACTATCACATAGTACAATTAAACACAACCGTGCAATTATACTGTATAAGTAACATTCGCGCATCGCGCGGGTAAAATATTTAAGTAAACAAATATATATTAATATCTTATATGCACTAGTGCATGCAAATAAAATATTAAATATATATATATATATATATATATCTACATATTAGCATGCAGCAGCATTTCGTTTCCTCAGCCGAAGGATTACCTTAGCTATCCGAATGCATGCATGTACATAACCAATTAAACACCACGAGGCATCAATTTCAATTCGTCACCCGAGGAGATCAATTCTATCCGAATTGATGAAATCAATTCTTCCACCGAATCGTTAAGCAACGAATTGTTAAACAATGATTCGTGCATATCAACACAACATACAAATCATTAATTCAACCTCTCGTATTAATGCCTCGGTCTCAGAACTAAGTACTTTTTGGTTCCAACCGTACGCAATATTCATATTTCCCAATTTACTTTCTACCAAACTAAAATAATATTTATAACTCCACAACTCCAAATATTATTTAAGCTTTCATGGTAGTCCATCTGAAATATTAATCTCCATTACTATATAAATATCCAACAGATCAATGACTCTCATCTCACCTACAACCGCATCTGAGACAACTAACCGCACGGGAACCCATATATATATATATATATATATATTTTTTTTTTTTTTTCTTCCATGATAATTCACATAATGAAAATTTCCAACCAACATATAAAAATAATTTTCTTTTATAAAATCATGAGAAAATCCACACATATATTTTACATAGTGGGAAAATAGAAATTTTAGTGGCATAAACACTTACCTGATTTTCCCCTAAGAATTCCTCAAGAATTTTTCAAGCGCTCTCCTAAGCTTTCACCTATTGAATACTTGATTCTCTTAATTCTTGTTGAAGAAACTTTTTTTTTTTAAATTGATTCGACAAAAGGAGAGAAGAAGAAGAAGGAGAGAGAATATATATATATATATATATATATATATATATATATATTGAATTAGGTTAATGTGTGAAATTGTGTTATCATGTGAATGTGTGCACTGCTTTTAGCCTTGCATTTTGATCAATCGACGGTAATGATTGCATAGCATATTTGGGTGCACGCAACACCTTGTGCATTGGGTGTGTGTTATCATTTCGTTATTGAAGGTATTAAGGGCATTTTAGTATTTCGCGTTATTCCACTGTACCCGTGTGTGTTGAGGGTTTTTCCTATTTTTTGTTTTTATTTTTTCCGGCTCTTTTTCACTGATTGCATAGCGTGTCCTCCGTGCTGTCTCTCCCGTGGGATGCGCGATTAGTGATGGCTAGGTCCAATGGCAGTCGCCGATCGAAGAGGAGTGCGCTGGGGCATCCATTCTCGCCATCAATGCCAGCTTCGGCGGGTGCGCTCGGTGTCGTAGAGGCGTCTCGGTCGTCCATCGCCGATCAAAGAGGAGTGCGCCGGGGCATCCATTCTCGCAATCAATGCCAGCTTTGGCGGGTGGGCTCGGTGTCGCAGGGCGTCTCGGTCGTCCAAGAGGCGGTCCGGTCGCCGTTTCTGCCCGCGAGGGTTCATCCTGCATTCGACTGGGCTGTGGTTGGTGTGGCTTCTAGGGTGTCTGCAAGGCGTTGACGACGCACCGGTGGGCACAGCGAGGTAAGTGGGGGTAATGGGATTTATTTATTTTCCTGGTCATGCAGCTTTTTTTTTTTTTTTGTGGGGGGGGGGGTTTGGGTATTCATTCTAGGGGTACTAATCGATGTGCTCAATTTGTATTGGTAGTGTTTAAAATTATACTGGTCAAGGTTGAGTGTAATTTGAGTTATGTTGCATGCTCATACATTGTTAAATTGCATTTAAATACCATTTGCCTTATTGGGTTGATCTCTAGGGGTTAGATTTACAAACTTTATGTCTGGTTCTGTGGATTGAGGTTCAACGCTGAAGATTTTCTTACTAGTGCATACATGTATTCTGTGTGAGATGCATTAACACCTCACCCCCGTGGTGCAATGCACATGGATTCATAGCCCAAAACGCACAAGCAGAAAACTCAGCAAACACACTGTCTGAGAAAAGCTAAGTCTGCCTGGTGCAGTTGGGAATTAAATTCGTAAAAAATACTTATTGATCTCCGTTTTGCTTGAATTTTTTTTTTGTAGAACCTACCCTTGTAATATTTGATATCCACAAAAAATTTTGGTTAAAAATATGCCTCATTAATCTCTGAAAAACCCGGTAAGTATTAGGCAGTGTGCTTCCAGCAACATTTCTGACTGCAGCAGTTCTGGAAAAAATATCAAGAAAAATACTTCTAAACCTTGGTTTGGCTTGAAATTTTTTGTGTATAATCTAGACTCTCTGTATTTCTTATCTGGAAAGTTTTGTGTTAAAATGTGGTACCAATTTTACGCAGAAAATCATGCAATCCAAGTCATAGTATCTGAAATACTGACAGTTTCAGCATCTTGTACATCTTGCCGATTGTTTGACCCATATGTGTGGTTGTTTACTTGGAGTTTATATACATATGTGTTGGTTACAAGGGTTGGGATATTAAGTTCATGGATAGGGATATAGATATTTTAAATGAATACATATACTTGCATATGTAGTTCAAGAGAATGCTAGTCGTAACCTTTGTTACAGTTGGGGCAACTATGTTTACGTTTGGATTTTGCAAATATAGCTCCAAATGCACAGGGTTGCAAAGCTACAAATGCATAAGCACGCAACTCCGTAACGGTATTGTTTTGTTGTAGATCGACCTGTTGGCTGAATACCTAGAAAGCAAGCACCAGGCATTCTGGTATGCGCCCGCTAGGAACATGCGCCCAAAAAGAATGCATATTGCGTGGAGAGACACCACAAACAGCATTGATTCCGGAGTGCTAGCGATGCGGCATATGGAATCCTACACCGGCCAAGATTGCAACGAGTGGAATTGTGGTCTTCAAAGAGGGAATGCCAAATAAGTACCCAACCTATGCAAACGGTTCATGCACAACATCCTTCTGAGCGAGGTTAACGGTCACATGCACACTATTGCAAAATGCGTTGGGCAGTACGACCACCAACGATTAGCAGATATTAGTAGATGATCAGTTCAATCCCCACAATAACAACTAGGCAATCTGGGAGTGCACTCGACAATAATTTACACACTAATTTCAGCTAGAAACTACTGAAACGCGTTACAAATGTTTATGTAGATTACAACATGACCTTAACAATTTGTCAATACCCTTTAGAAAATGGAAAGTCATGCTGTAGAGGACAGGAATTTATTATTATGACAAATAAGTATGAATGGAGCATTTACTTGGTGCATTGTGTGGTAGCATAAAATTTATGGAAACGAGACAGATAGCAAAATGATGAGACTAATTACCTTTTCTATTGGTTTCTCCTAGATGGTAAGGGCACAATCCAAGTATTAAGAGATAATAATCTGTCAATGGTATGGCATTCTTAACTTGTGCACTATCAGAGCAATGAACTTCATTAATGAAATTACAAGCCAAATGAGTGGGAACCAAGATTTAATTGCCTTCGAGACTAAAAATTCTGACAAACCCACACATCCTTTCGCCTTTAAATCAAACAAAATAAAAACCCCACAAACATACTCCATCCCAACTCCAATCAAAATGTGCAAACCTAAAACCCACTAATAAAAATGCTCTATAACTTTACTAAGACGTATATAAAATGAGATATCTAAAATGTAGCAATGTAAAAAAATAAAAGCAACGTTTCACAAAATTTAAGAAGCATAAAAAAAAAAAGCATTGCAACATTTGACTAGTAGAGTACGCCATGCAATGCAAATAACTAGTTTCATGTACTGATGTTAAAAAACATCACAACATTATTCATGGCCTACCAACACAACTTCTCTAAAACAATGACAGGATTAATCAAGAGCACTCAACTTCCTTTAAAAGAAAATTACGGGTGTAATGCCCAAACCTTTTGCATCTCACGACAACAGGGCCCATAGGGAAAGCATGGAGATGTTGACGGAGAGAAAAGTGAGACTTAAGGTTGCCAAGTCGATCTACCGTTCGTGGCAAAGATACTCAGATCACTATCACGGCCTTTAGCGACGAAGAGCCATCAAGTGATGTCTGACGGAATATGCACTAGCGGAGTAACAAAGCAGAGATGAAGAAAGGTGTTTAACTGTTTATTATTGAATGAAGAAATGAACCAGTACAGAATGCAGAACACAGTACAGTTGGTACAGAATATATATACAAGAAGTGGGAAGTGTAAATGTACATAAAAGCCCTTGGATATTTTCCTAACAGTAGCTACTTCATCCTCCAACACCCCCCGGTAAGCTGGAGCACGCAAATTTGTATGCCCAGCTTAGAGTGCAAAAGAGAACACCACTGCAGCTAGTTGATATAATTCATTGGAATGCCTCAACAACAAACTGATCCTTGTGATGCCTTGTCATTATTCTTTGTCCTCAACTGCAATATTGAACCTCCATAACAGCCTCTTTTACTGCTTAGAAGGTGGAACCTCAATTCATGCACTAACCATACTGTGTCGGCTTCGTAGCTAGAATCCAGATTAGCAACAGAGCTATTTAAAACTGCTTGTCTCTGAACCTACAGGTTGATCATTCTGAGAGATCTCCCCATCTTGTTGCCCATCAAATTCAGAACAGATTGGTTCACCACTGTTATCATTATAACTACAATATAATCCATCTGCAGCAAATTGATTCACCAATGTTATCAACACACTATATCTATCTTCCATGACACCATTCAAGGCATCGTGCAAACTCCTTTGAATTTCATCATCAAGACCTAAAATAGTGGTATCAACCTTGATGTCCACATCTTTAAAACACTCATAGCCAGGAACCTTTACTACAACAATTTTTAGTGACCCTCTCAATTTGTTAACAACTAGAGTTGCAAGAGGTTCCTGTTCTATGTCTTCTGCAACTACTATAATGGGGCATCCTCCCCTAATTGCTTCTTCCAGGACATTAACTAGATCCCCTGCATTTTTTATTTTCTTCTCAACCAGAAGTAGCTTGCAAATTTCATATTCAACAACCATCTTCTCATTATCATTAACAAAGTAAGGGAAGATGTGGCCACGGTCAAACTGCATGCCTTCCAAGACATAAAGATTATTACTCAGTATGAGCTCCTCTAGCTTATGAGATTCTAGGAGATCACTCCAATTAGCATCATGAAACTCTTTAGTGACTTCAGAAACCTTTTCCACTACATGCTTCCATACATCAATCTCAACTCTTACTTTTGCCAAATTTGGCTCTGTTCTATGAATAATTGTAGAACCTAGGGCAATCTCCCTCCCAATTGGTTCACAAATTGCAGCAATCCTATCAAATTTAAACAAATGAATAGGTAGAAAAGGCAATTGAATCCATACCACGGCTAATGGTGAATCCTCCTTTGCGTACCACTTCGACGTCCACAAGGAGAACCAAACACGGACTCCATCCATGGAAACCAGACATCTCCACTCCCTTGCATCAATTTTGACTATTGGAACCTGTTGACCGCCTCGCACCAGCCTGACGCGAGACCGATCTGCTTGATTCTCGCCCAGATCGCCTCCAACTGCTTGATCGGTCCTAGATTTGCGGCGACTACGGACTTTATTCACCGCCTTGAGCTTCTCATCATCATCTAGATCTTTGTCTAACTTCTTAACGAACACTGTGCTCGTGCTTTCCACGGATCTGCTCCGGGAACTACAACTGAAGGCTATAAACCGGAGATTAATGAACACTCTGTCCGAAATCTTCACGAATCCGTTCAGATTGAAAATTGCAAACAGATGACTAATGAGCACTTTGCTCAAAACCTTCACGGATCTGCTCCATGATTGGCTTGGTTTGAAGAAGAGCACTACGCTCCGATCTTCGCTTAACTGTAGAAACAACAAATTGAACGAGAAAAATAGAAGAAAAACTTGCTTCGATCTTGTTACCCCTCTGCGGAGTAACGATCCTCTACCGATCTGTCGTTGGAGACGAACGCGGCGCAGCTCAGCGTGACTCGCCGGTGCCGGAAGCAGCATAGCTCCCTCACACTCCAACTTGGCGCCCTCTTCCCCTCTGATTGCTAGCCTTAAAAGTGGCGCACCAGTGCAATGCTATGGACATGACAGTGGAAGTGAATTAATTTGTGAGTCTCAGAAGATGAGAGTAATATCAACAAGACTAAAGCTGAAGAAGTGCAGGAGATAACAGTGCAGAAGTGAAGAACTATACACAGCAAAAGCAAAAAAGAGATACAGAGAGAATTTGAAATGCAAAAACTATAATCATACGTAATATGCCACCCAACAAAAACCAAATAACTCTTGTCAATACCCAGGAGACTTCACAGTTTAAAGACTCTACATTCTGTGAACTGTTCAAATTGTCCTAGAAAACGGGAATAACCAGGGAACTGGCATGCATTCTCGAAAATCCAAGCCTCACCCAACCACCTTTGTGCATGAGAATGCTCACAACTACCATACCCACTATCACCCCAACAAAAAAAAAAAAGAAGCATACCCATCCCAACCCATCTACGATGCAATGTACGCGTGCATTTCCCACGCGAAAAACGAAAATAGCGGGCACATACCAGAACGACGCACAGAGCAATCCAACTGCCCGGGCAACTAGCGGGCGCATACCAGAACGACGCACAGAGCAGGCGTAGCAATGCACGGGGTGGCAACGACCCCATGCGCCCGGACACTTAATCCGGCGTGCAACAGAAATCTGACGGTGCAACTAGACGTTAATAATACATATGCATGGTGGTCATCGCAACCACCGGTGAACTGCTCACAGACGGCGTACCCGGCCCGGAATCACCAATGCAAGCACCAGGGCCGGTTTTTTTATTTGCGTGGCCCTGTGCTGGTAAATAAGTGAGACCCTATCAAAGTATAAATAAACTGCGAATTGAAGAAAAGTGATTCACGTGAATATTACGAAGTAGAATTTTTTTTTAAATAATACGTAATAGAATTTAGATCAGTCATGAAAACCTAATTTTGAGCCCATATAATCACAAATATATATATACTAACTATTGGACCAGGGCTGGACTAGGGGCCCCTAAAATTTTGGGGCCCTGTGCTGTTGCCCATCTTACACGCCCTAAAATCCGGCCCTGGCAAGCACAAGGGGTGGAGTGCAGTGCATATAACTAACTCAAATGCCATGCAACCAAAAAAGAAAAAGGAGCACATAACCAAAACCTGATGAATGAAGGGTATCCGCCTCGCCGATCGGGGTTTCACGGTGGTGCAACTCCATCCTCGTTGTGCAGCTGCCAAACCCATCCGCCGGATGACCCCTACCAACCGTAATCATCGGATAACAAAAACAGATACCCAACTACAAAATTCGAACGAGACACTACTAAGATGAAATACCATTAACGCCCCGTGTGCAATCTAAGTGACGGTTCAGCGGATGGTAGTATGGATAGTTTTGGGCCATCAGATATCATTTGATCAATGCACCACATCAATGCATAGGTTCACACGTTAAAGTAGGTGTGCACCTGAAAACTAACCTAGGGTTGCACTCTCGTGCGAACTACCGCCCAAGTAGGAAATGAGAACGCCCCACAGCCGTCCACGTGTCCAGATCAACATCAGATGCAATTTAAAAAAAATGATGCAGTGACATTTTCGTAAATAACTAGAACTTTGGTGCACCTAGTTTCACTTGAAAGTGCACCTAGTTTCACTTACAAGTGCACCTATTTTCACTTACAAGTGCAAGTAATTTACCTTGTTAATATTCATGCACATATTTTCGCAAATATATTCACTTACAAATGCAAGTAATTTACCTTGTTAATATTCATGCACCTGGTGCAACCTAGGTGCACCTAGTTATAACACTAGGTGCACGGTGCACCTAGTTATAACATTAGGTGCACTTAGTATTGACGCTCAGTGTACAATTCACTTGCACCTGTAATACATTTTACTTGCATTTGCAATACATTTTACTTGCACTTGTGCAAGTAATTTACTTTGTTAACATCCATGCATCTGGGTGCAACCTATGTGCACCTAGTTATAACATTAGGTGCACCTACTTATAACATTACGTGCACTTAGTATTGATGCTCATTGTACAATTTACTTGCACTTGTAATACATTTTACTTGCACGTGTGCACCTATTTTCACTTACAGGTGCAAGTAATTTACCTTGTTAACATTTATGCACTTGGGTGCACTTATCTGCACCTAGTTATAACATTACGTGCACCTAGTTATAACGTTAGGTGCAACTATATTCCCAACACGTGGCACGCTGTGATTCGTCCGCAGTTCTCTCCTGGGCGGCCAGTACGCACCTGAACGCGATCCTATATATATATGCCCTTGTTCACATGAGAACACTAGTAATTAGAGAACTATGAGGACAAATCCACCCTTTGAATCCAATAACATAAATGGTTGAGATTAACCCAAGCAAATCATGGATATGACGACTAAAAATTAAGATTGAGGGCAAATAGGAGATTTTAGATCAATTATTGATTTTTATCAACAAAAATAGAGTTACCCTTGAATTGTAAATAAGGTATAAAATCCCATCTTGCATATAAAAATTGAAATCGACGTCTTAGTGTTAAAAACAATTGCCGAATAAGATTTTTTAGTGTTAAAACTCATGCGAAAGTGTGGAAATGTTGTAATACAATATTTTCGTATGAGCCATAGGTTAATTGATTCTATATCGTAGAAACCTACATTCATATATGTATACAATTAATGTTTCCATGGGCCACTGTGGTTGTTGTTGTGTGCCCCATTCAAATATGGTGTGCGCCCGAAGGTAGTTTTATGACTAAGATTTTAATAGAAACACACGCACAATAAGAGTTTTTAGGATTATCACTCATGTGAAAGTGTGGTAATAGCGTAATATACTATTTTCGTATGAGTCATAGGTTAATTGATTATAAATCGTAGAAGCTTGCATTCATATACGGTTTTATTATTTTCTTGTGCCTTTGGGGTTGTTGTTGTGTGCCCGATCGAGCCGCATATCTTATGTGCCCAAAGGTAGGACGACCAAAAGCCGCGAATAGAAACAATATTTTTATTTCTAAGTTTTTAATATTAAAGTGTAGAAAACAAAATTAAAATATTAAAGGCTGGATTACATAATGTAGATAGTAACAAGTTAGAAATTGAATTAGTAAATGGTGATTAAATATGCATGTGTCATTGTTTTAATTTTGATGTTAATATTAAATCCTAGAAAACCACATGCAAATGCTTCATCATATTATTGTGTGCCATGTTCGATGTTGTTGTGTGCCCGATTTGCATATGGTGTGTGCCCCATGTTAGAACAGACAAAATACCGCGAATAGAAATGACATTTTTATTACTAAGTTTGTAACTAAAACAAACGCCCAATACTAGTTTTTAGATTTACGACTCTAAGAAAGTGTGAAAATACCGTATTTGACTATTGAAATGTTTTTAGAATTATGATACGAATGGGTATTTTGGTCTCTGCCATGTGTAAGTTATTTGTATGTCGTTCGAACTCTGTGTACAACGTGTGCTATATCTAGGTTAGTTGTGTGCCCAAAGCGCGTATGGTGTGTCAGACAGTAGAGCGAACAAAATATCGCAAATAGGAACAATATTTTCATTACTAAGGTTTGCGTAATATTGTAAAATATGATAATACAATTCCTAATAAAATATATTCTTATATACTATAAATGAGTTACTAGAGAACGGGTATATTTGCCTAATTTATAAAAATCATAAACAATGATATATAAAATTTCTAAAGTTCCAGCACCGCATGCGTACATCTACACATTAGCTATTAATTAAGCAATTATTTGCTGGAATTCAAACAAGGATAACATCAGAAAACATAATCGATCCAAAACATAGCTTCAATTGTACTATATAATATTTGATGTTATAATTTATAATTTATATAATTATATATCAATCTAAATATTTTTATTATATTATAACAAATCCATTCCGTGCATCAGACGAGTGAAAATACTAGTAATAATAATAAAAAAATAGAAAAATCATTTATTAATATCAGTACAAAGAGAGTTACAGATGAAGGATGGAGGTTCGCATAACCATTTCATACGATCTGCATTAGAGATGGAGTCCCTAGCTAACAAGTGGACAATTCTATTTGCATTAATGTTTAACAAAAGAGATTGATACATTGTCAAGGAGACGCAGTAAATTTTTAATATCTAGGACAACAAGATTAAAAGAAGAGGTTTCATTTTCAGAGTTGAGAGCTTAGACAACTATTAGAGCATCTCTTTCAACATGCACATTGGTGACATTAAAAGAGAGTACAAAGAATGTAATGATAATACAATTTGTGTCCTAAATGAGGGCAAAGAGTTTGATTTTATACTTGGCATCTCCTTGCAACTACCCTGCATAAATCAAACATTACCGGCTCGGGGCGAATGGTTAGGGTTCGACTCGACCACATCTTCTGCCCGCCTTGGCTGATCAAACCATCTGACCTGACCTCATGGACTCGGGTTGGATCACCTTGAGCCCGCCTTGGGCATTGAGGCCGACCTTGGGGTTGGGCTAGCCCGGGCTGATTTTGTTCCATTCGGATCGGTTCTCCTTAGCATTCATTCCGATCTGTTCGCTCCAGACCCATTCTTAGAATATCATTTGAAAAAGTTCTTCAACTCTTATTATAATTCAATAATTATGATTCATATCAATGACTTTGTAAAGTTCTTCAATTCCAACAATTATAATACGTCAATATTGTAATTCCTATCATTAACTTTAATTTGTCTATAATAAAAAGTTCATCAATGGTTAATTCACTAAAACTATGAGAACTCGGTATTCTGTGAGCTATTATATCCATGCATACATACCTTCAAAAACAAACTATGATTTCCTTCATTATTAAAAATAAAAAAATTCAATCCTGTATTATAACTTCTCACTTCCTATAATTTTGATTTGTATAATTGACCTTGTCTTATAAAAATAAAAAAAAAATAAAAAAAAAAAGGATTTTCAGCAATGGCAGCTAGGGCACCATTGACCACTCTATTGACTTTCAACAAACAAAACTGCGGCCTAGCGACGAATTTTTCAAGGGCAGGTGAAACTTCCGCCAATTTAAGATAGACCAGTATTAATCATATCGTAGCTAATCTCAGTTGCTATGCCAGACGACCTAGACAGAAGACATCAAGATATAAGAATGGTACGGTCACCCCTCCTACATACACTTAAGCTATTTTACCTTCGCCCTTTTATTATATAATTTTATGTACTTATTGTGGTATCAGATCAGATGACCAAGTGTAGTAAAAGAAAATCTGCAAATCTTTTGTTGTGCAGAGTGTGTTCCTTGAAGCAAGAAGTCTCTACATACCACACGAGAACAATCCTCGGCATTGGATCTGGACTTGGGACTCCGGGTATGTAATATATACACACTCTCTCTCCATTTTGTCCTCTAATTTGATTGAAGTGAAAAAGAATTGTATTTAATTTTGAAGTTCCACTAAATTGATGAGTTACAACTTGCGCAGACATGAGGTTGTAGAACTTCAGAATGTTTGCTGGCTGGAGATCAAAGGAATGGTGGACACCACGTGCTTACTCAAAATGACTTGTTACTCCGCATACCTTGTTTTCAAACTTAAACAGAGCACACAATGGATCGATACGGCACTTACCTCGGTGAGGTATCTCAAGGATAAGTGGAGCTATTGTGAGAGTCGACGTTGTCAAGTGTTTTTAACAAAAAGTAAGTCTTCTAAAGATCCTGGCCAGTTTCCAAACATACGCCAAGATAGATGGATGGAGATTAAGCTAGGAGAGTTTTATGTTACCTCAGGAAATGAAGGTGAGGTCGAAATGCGACTTTGGAATACTGAAAACATACATTGGAAGTCGGGTCTCATTGTTTGGGGGATTGATGTTCGACCTTGTTGAGGAAGGAAATTTAGAGTTCGTTTATGGGATAACACCCAAATCCTAGTTACTTTCTCATATAAGCTTTGTTTGGTAATTAGCACTTGGCTATAGAGGCTTTAGTGGTTTTGATTAGCGCAATAGATGCTTTAGTGGTTGTTTGAGTCCCTCATTGATGTGCCTAGTTAGATATATATTCAAAGTTTGATATTCTTTTTATTTATAATTCAAGTTTGTTAGTATCAATTACAAGCTTAATTTGGATTGGAAGAACTTTTAAGTTTTGAAACAACTTTTACTCGGTTTACAACTATACAAAATCAGTTAAGCAAGTGCATATATCATTTATGAGGAAGTGTTAAGGGGCCGTTTGGTTTGGGTCATCTGAGATTACCTAGGTAATCTGAGTCTGGTAATATTATATTACTTTGTTTGTTTCAAGTTATGAGATTACCTGGTAATGTTATATTACCTCAAAGCTGATGTAGCGGTAATGTTTCAAGGTAATGTGATTACCCCGTTTTTTTTAGGTAATCTAAGATTACCTTGGATTATTCCAACTATGCCCTTGTTAACTAATCCTTATATAATAATAATAATAATAATAATAATAATAATAATAATACTAACAAAATAACATATATAAAATAAATATATGTTTATATAATCAAATATACATGTGTGTATATTTATATATTTATTTTTTTAATATTAAGCATCAATACATTCATACATATAAATAAATAAAAATACACACAATAAAGGCACACAAATAAATAAATAAATAAATATAAATATATATATATATATATATATATATATATATATATATATATATATAAAGGACATTATAGTAAATTGTCTCATATAACTTAAAATATAACCCTTAACCAAACAAAGTAATATTATATTCCACAATCCAAACCAAACACATCAGGTAATCTTACATTACCAAAATCTCACATTACCTTCCTGGAGGTAATCCTATTACCTGGGGTAATCCAAGATTCCGTGAACCAAACGCCCCTAATAAGAGTAATGAGTGTCAAATTCACAGAGACTACAACTATTAGTACTACTTGTTCACTAATTCACTAATATAAAAATGACATATATAACGCCGGTTTTTCAACAAACCGAAGTCAAAACATTAAATTAATTTATAATTTGTTTTAAAGACTTTTAACGTCAGTTTTTACTAATAACTAACCTAGTAAACTAATTATTAAAAATTAAAAAAAATGAATATAATATACAATGCCGGTTGTTTTTTAATATAATACACAATTGACATCATATATTATAACTATTTTTAATTTTTTTTTTATAATTGGTATACGACGTTGGTTTTTAACATAACCGACGCCATATACAATTAATTTTGTTAATTTTTTGAAATAAATATATGACGTCGGTTTTGTAACAAATCGATGTCGTATAGTTACGATTTTTTTAATCAAGAAGTATGCAAAAGTCGGTTTGTTAAAAAATCTATGTCGTATACCTAAATTATTTTATACTTTTTAAATGGTATGACATCGGTTGTAAAAACAATCGACGTGGTATATTTTGAATTAAAAAAAAAATTGAACAGTTACGACGTCAGTTTTGAGTGAAACCGACATCGTATCCTCCTAACCTTCAAATTTCTTCTTCTTCTTCCAAAAGGTTGAATCCCCAACGTAACTCCAAGCCCCCCCCCCCCCCCCCCCCCCCCCCCCCCCCCCC
>NC_044924.1:22657868-22711998 GCF_003576645.1 Ipomoea triloba
CCCAACAGAGCATTTGGGAGGATGTTAATCAAGTTGACTCAATGGCTCAATAGACATAGCCAAATATCGTTGCGCACAAGGGATCTGCCCACTTTGAGCATAATCCTCACACTACCGTTGCCGAGCTTCGAACATTGGTTTCTTTTCTTAAATACTGTCTACTTAACTAGTGAGCTAAGTCTGTGCGGGCTTCTCCTTCTACTTCTCTTACAAACCGACGCCCTACCATACCATCTTCTTCTATTTGTCGTATCCACCATCTTTTTCTTCTCTCCTCCATTGCCCAACCATGCCGTCGCGACAGTCAGTTGCTGCCACGTCTTCTCCCTCCTCCTTTTTCTTCTTCTCCTTACCGCCATCACTACTTCCGGTGCCGTGGCCTTCTTCTCCTCTCACCACCACCGTCGTTTGTCGCACCACCACTTCCTACATGGTGAGTTTTTGTATATTTTTTGAAATATTATTTTAATTTTTGAATTTTGTGAGTTGAAAATAATTATTTTAATATATTTGAAATTATTTGTTTATATATTTTGAATTATTGTTAATATATTTCAATATATGAAAAGTAAATATTTATCAGCCATTTACATTATAATATAAGGATCCACAATACAATATAATGTGTGACAGTAATACTAATTCTCATGCTTTTTCACTCCTCGATCTTGCAATTTTGTCATGTACGTATAGTTAACGTGACTGGTGAGTCCCACTGGTACAGTTATGTTGACAACTTAACGTGCAAGTTGGGCAAATACATTATTTTGTACAAGTCTAAGTATTCAATTCACATGTCAGAATGTTTTGCAAGTTGGTGCATGACATCCTGTCTTATTAATCGATCAGTAATATTACTTTGTCTATTTTTTGTTGGGAAAATGATAAATGTATTTTTATGGAGTATAATTTTTATTATGTGTATAAATTTTATTGGATAAAGAAAAGTGAAGGGATTAACACCAGTGACTCATTATATTTTTGATCAATTAGAACATGACACATCACCAAAGAGTAAAAAAATAGAGTAGAAAGTGGAGGTAGATATAGTATTAGTCTTTTTGTCGAAAAGAGAGAGAAAGGTAGATAAACATACATCTTTAAAAAAAAAATTGGCAGATGTGTTAGTTTTGCTAAAAATATCAAAGGCGGATCGGAGATCGTTGGTATAGAGATATAGGTATTCGATTTAGACTTTTCAAAAGTTTTTAAAAATTGAAGCGGAAACTACCTTGTAATATTTTTTGGATTACATCATAGTTGTTCAATTTAAAGATAAATCGTATTTCTTTATTAATATGATTTAAAATGTATAAATTTTTATTACCAAAAGTAGTATTTATTTATACTATCATTTTTAGACTAAGTATATCGATTTTACAAAATTGCAAATATTTATTTTAGTAATAATTATAATCAACCTCTCATATATTATCTTGCATTCATATACTTTGAACATCTCATATATAATCTTGTATTGATATACTTTGAAGTTCTTATTTAAAAATAAACATTGGACATTATCTTATTCGCTCAATACACGTGAAAAATTAGTGTGTATATATATATATATATTTATTTATTTATTTATAGACTCATGATAAAAATGAGTCCACCCTTTCTCATGAGTTTGTGTGGACAGATTTGGGTCATTGAATGCTTGAGATTAATGACTTAGATTTCACCAACTGTGCAACTGTTCATTTCACTAACTATGCAACTGTGCACTTATAGGTGTCATTTATATTTTAACATTGAGTATTAATATTGGGCATGCATTTTCACGCATCACACATATAATATACTAGTTTATTTGTGTGTGCGCACGTGTGAGAGTATGTGAGTGTGTGTGTTTATAATATTTGTGACAACATATTTTGTCAATAAAAATACAATTGGTTAGTGCCTTTATAAATGATAAACAATTGTGAGAAAAAAAAAACTATTATCACTAATATTATCATTTTTTGTGATGAAATTGTTACAAATACTTGTGACACTCTATAATTACTTAACGAAAATTACTAAATTGTGGCAATAGTTGTGTTGATTTCAAGTTTTGTCACTAATTTATGATAATTGTGCCGAGTAATTAGTTGTTACTAAGAATGTCATTCTTAGGGATTGATTGTTCTTCTATCAATGTAGTGTCTTTATCTCTAAATTATATATAATAAAAATTTGGTCATGGACCAATTCATTGAATTAGTTAAAGTATAATTTAGTTTGGTTGATTAAGTAACAATTTCTCAAAATAAAAATTCAAATAGTTTGTTTCAAAATTAATCAAATTAATTGAATTATTACTCCTAACCACATTATTTGTTCATTAAGAGTTATCCTCTTAGTACAATTTTTGTACAAGATGGTTGTATCAAATATATAATATAAAAATATTATACGTAATAAATAAAAATTTAGGGTGTGTTTGGTAACCCGGAAAATGACTTCTGAGTTTTCGGTGTTTGGCAACGTCCGGAAAATGCGGTCATGAAAAATATTTTCCGTTGACCAAGGGAAATCAGTTCATTTTTTTCGGAAAATGACTTACGGAATTTTTTTCCGTAAGTTGTTTTCCGGAATGGCCAAAATGACCGTTTTGCATGTTCTCGGCCAAAATGAACCAAACACACCAAGAAAATTTTCAAATAATGCAACCAAACACTGGAAAGAAAAATGTTTTCCGGAAAAATGACTCATTATTTCAAAAAACATTTTTCGGAAGTCATTTTCTGCTTTCCAAACGGATCCTTAGTCTATAAAGTTTCATCTTCTACATGCTCATCCAGGTAGTAATAATAATAATAATAATAATAATAATAATAATAATAATAATAATAATAGTAACAACAACAACAATAATAATAATAATTATATAACAATAATAATAAATAATAATAATAATAATATAAAACTCCGGTAGTAATAATAAAATTTAAAAAAAAAAAGTTATGTGGGATCAAATTTTGATCCAACATCGAAAAAGTGAAACAATAAAGAAGATGGAAAGGGGAGCTCAACGCCCCCTTATACTGCCACAATATAATGTGTGACAGTAATACTAATTCTCATGCTTTTTCACTCCTCGATCTTGCAATTTTGTCATGTACGTATAGTTAACGTGACTGGTGAGTCCCACTGGTACAGTTATGTTGACAACTTAACGTGCAAGTTGGACAAATACATTATTTTGTACAAGTCTTTTTTTTGAAAACAAATTTTGTATTCCCTCTGTCCCATTTTACCTGTCTTACTTTCCTTTTTCGTTTGTCCCAAAATGTTGTCTTCTTTCCAAAATTGAACATCACCATCATTTTACTTTTCCCAATTTACCCTTATGACTTTTGCATTCTTTATTGCTTTTATTTCTAAAAGTTAAAAAGTGAAGGATATTATTGGAAAACACATTACCTTTACTTTAATTTCTTAAAAAGCGTGCAAAAAGTAAATGAGACACCCATTTAGGGACGGAGGGAGTACATTATTTTGTACAAGTCTAAGTATTCAATTCACATGTCAGAATGTTTTGCAAGTTTGTGCATGACATCCAGTCTTATTAATTGATCAGTAATAATCTCTCCATTCCATTTTTATTATTCATTAGTCAAATTAATTTTTTTTTGTTTATTTTTTTTAGTAATTTTTTAATATTTTTAAATTTAAATTTTTGTGTTTAATAGTACTTTTAATGTAGTTTCTAAATATATATAAATTTTATATATTAATGTTAAATTTAATATTATGAAAAATTAAATTAAAAATAACTTCAGTCAAGCCTCGTTAAACGAATCAGACAACCAAAATGGGACGGAGGTAGTATTACTTTGTCTATTTTTTGTTGGGAAAATGATAAATGTATTTTTATGGAGTATAATTTTTGTTATGTGTATAAATTTTATTGGATAAAAAAAAGTGAAGGGATTAAAATCAGTGACTCATTATATTTTTAGATCAATTAGAACGTGACACATCACCAAAGAGTAAAAAATAGAGTAGAAAGTAGAAATAGATATAGTATTAGTCTTTTTGTGTTATACAACAACTAATCAATTTCACTTACAGAATCCTTATGCTTAAGTTACAAAATTTTGTAATATGAGGTACATAAACGCATAACACAAGGTACATAAACATGGTTTATAGTAAAAAAAAAAAACCTTTGTGACACGAATTGAACAACAAACTGTCGTCGTTAAAAATATAAAGTTCAAAACGACGTCGTATAGGACCAAGGTCCACAATACACTGAGGACCCTGGTCCACGTTATAACGATTGATTAAATATGGGGTCGTTATACCGTGGACCTTGGTCACAATTCTGCTATGCTCTGCGGATCGTTTTACAGTTTTTTTTGTTTTTTGTTTTTAAAAAAAATTAAAATATAACTGTAATTTGAACAACAACAAAAACAGTGACGAAGAAGCAAGAACAAAAAACAGACAAGTTCATCAGATCACAAAAACACACACGACAAAAGGTGAATATTTAAACAACATTGTGAAAATTGAAAAACATGGAACATAAGAGATAATACTTGTGCTTATATTATGTGTATCTTAACATTCGAATGCACAAACACATCACAACCTGTGTTACTAACATTAATACACAGAACGGTTGCCTAGAATGCACAGAATATTGACACAAAATACACAGAACTCATATTCATAACATTCGAATGTTACTAACATGAATACACAGAATGGTTGCCTAGAATACACAGAACGGTTGACTAGAATACACAGAACGTTTGCCTAGAATACACAGAATATTAACACAAAATACACAGAACTCATCCTCTTAACATTCGAATGCACAAACACATCACAACCTGTGTTTATAACATGAATATACAGAACGATTGCCTAGAATACACAGAATATTGACACAAAATACACAGACCTCATCATCCTAAACATTCAAATGCACAAACACATCACAGCCTGTGTTACTAACATGAATACACAGAACAATTGCCTAGAATACATAGAATGATTGTCTAGAATATACAGAACGATTGCCTAGAATACACAGAACTCATCTCCTAACATTTTGGTACTGCATTGTACACCCTGGTCCACGATATAATTTGCCTTAAATATGAAGTCGAGTTGGGCTGATCCAAATAATAAAATTCTTGGTCTAACTGAGCGCATATTTAAAAAAATATAAATCTTTCTTCAGTTCTCAGTTTAAAATTATTATATTTATCAACTTATATATTGATTTTTATTATATCAAGTTAAAAGTTAATTTATTTATTACGTCTTTTATTGTACTTATTAATATATATAAATTTTAATTTATAATTTTATTTTCATATGAATAATACTTATTATCATCATCATTAAATTATGTAGTTATTTTACTGAGTGAAAATGATCATGAGCATATTTTTTCTTCTTTTTCTTTTTTCAAATAAAACAACCCAAAGGTGAAGTACAGAATTAGCTGCTTCTGGTAGGTCAATCATCAATGTAATTGCGGTGTTGAATTTATTGTGCATTTACGCCACTACTGATCTGACTTGTAACAAGTAACAACGTTAGCCCCACCTGTGACATAAATTTGGACGCAAATTGTAAGTCTTTTGACTTGATCAAAGCACCTTGCGCGGCCTATTCAATTCTATGTTTAGCAATGTCAACGTCAGTCTCGTTGGCCTCAACACAAACACAGAGATTGAGAGCAATACAGAAAAAAAAAATACTATTACTCTAAAAATTTACTCTCAACTTTTACAAGAAAGAAAAAAAAAATAATGAATGAAAATCAAGACCCCAATATATTAAACAATATAAAAATCATGACCCCAGCCTATTAAGCAATCAAATATACCAGAGACTCTGGTGTAGAAATGATTGTGCATTACTAACGTTAGCCCCACCATGCATGTAAAATTAATTAGCTGCTGTGTAGTTGAAATTATTGTTCATTACGTATTAACGTTAGCCCCAGCAGTGAAATAACTTAGGACGCTGGTTGTAAGTGTTTTGATGACTTTATCACAACACCCTACGGCCTATTCTAAGCTCAGCAATCTCAATCTCAATCTCGTTGGCCTCACCTCAAACACAGAAAGAGATTGAAAACAATACAATAGAAATATCAAGTCGATGGCTTGTGTTGCTGTAACTTCTTTGATGCGAACTAATCACACATAACCATAATGAAAATAGCATAAGATTCAAAATCAACAAATAATTCCATAACAAGCACAAGATAAAGATCAAAGCAATAAAGTAAGAAAGTAAATAACAAAGTGGAAATAGAGATAAAAGAAGTAGAACTTATCTATGGAAATGAAAGTGAAATGATGAAATCCAAGCTTCAAATTTAAGTTTACAAGCTCCCAAAATGTTTAATAACCTAAATATAAGTCTAATCTAATTCTAAAATATGAAAGAAAATGAAAGAGAGAAGCTAGCTAGGGTTCTAAAATGGGTCAGAACCGTGTTGAAATGGCTGAAAACGGAGTTAAATACAAGCAAAGTAGGCTAGCCACTGGCATAGTGGCATGGCTATGGTTGTGACCGATCTCGTGGCCAGAAACGCGTGCCCACGGGAATGGCCACAAGTGTGGCCAGTCCCCTGGCTACCTGCAGGGAGAAATTCTATGTAACATCTTTGACTTTTAGGCTATTTTTCATCCCTAAAACATTTGAATTAGCGTTTGTGTGAGAATTTCAACTTCTTGCTCTTTTGTTCCACTTTTGCCTTTGTTTGTCCAAATGACCAAGACCATTGAAAGCACCATAACTTGGCTCTCTAGGTGTTGCACTGTTGCCCCATCTTCATAGCTTCTCATTGACTCCCATTGACTCTACATAATCCGAAATGCTTCAAAAATCATTTATTTAATCTAAATCATCAAAAATTAAATCTAAATACACAAATGAATCAAATGAAAAATACTTTTGAGCAAAATTATAACAAATGACAAGTGAAATAAGGTTAAATGCAAGGTAAAAATATGAACATTTAGGCAATTATCATGAGACATTAACTATTTGTGCTTATGAGTAGGATAAAACACCAAAACTTTGTGGTCTAGTGACACCCGATAAACATAGACTGTATTGTAACAGACTCAGTAGTATTAAAACAAAAAATTAAAACAATAAATGTGGAGGGGTGGAACAGCTGCCCCACCACCCTTGTTGTTCACGCCCCACTACTCTCCCCTGCAACTATTTGCTCCTCCTTTGTGCTACCATTTTCTCTCCCACTTTCTCCCCCCATTGTAAGTTTTTGACTTTATCACAACACTCTGCGGCCTATTCTAAGCTCAGCAATCTCAATCTCGTTGGCCTCAACACAAACACAGAAAGAGATTGAAAACAATACAGAAGTATCAAGTCGATGGCTTGTGTTGCTATAACTTCTTTGATGCGAACAATAGAGCTTGAGTTCCTGCAATCCAATCCACGTCTGTTTTTCCAGGACAGACAACATATCAAGTCCCTCCATGAAAAGCTTGGGCTTTTGCAGATGTTTCTTGACGAATCTGACAAGAAAGGCGAGTATAATGAGGAGCTGAATGAGGTGACAGCAAAAATTAGAGAAGTAGCAGTGAAAGCAGAATATGACATTGAAGCAGAGCTAATAGAGGAGATTCATCATGAGACAGTTGATCAGACCTTACGGCGCGTACTTGAAGATGTTGAACGGCTGATGGAGATGACAGTTGATCAGACCTTACGGCGCGTACTTGAATACGTTGAACAGCTGATGGAGATGACTAAGAATGCAGACCATTTGCAAATTCGAGATCTGATGGAGCCTCCATCATCATCTTCTGGTGGTCAATCACCCTTGAAACGTAGTCCAAAACTTGAGGACGCAATAATGGTAGGACACGCCAAAGAATTCGACGAGTTTAAGGGTCAGCTCCTTCGGTCCTCAAATGAACAACGACAAGTTATGGGACTTGTCGGCATGGGAGGTATTGGCAAGACAACATTTGCAAGGAGAATTTATGATGAGTCTGCTGTTAAGTCTTATTTTGACTGTTGTGGTTGGGCAACTATGTCTCAAGATCTGAATAACAGGCAAGTGCTCCTAGATCTTTGTCGTTCCGTCATGCCAATGCGCGATGACCTTAACACTAAGAACGATGGTGAGCTAGCCGAACAACTGCAGAAAAGTTTAAAGGGACGGAGATATCTCATTATCGTGGATGACATATGGAGCACTGAAGCATGGGATAATGTCCAAAGATGTTTCCCTGAGAACAACACTAGCAGTAGAATATTATTGACTACAAGACTCCAAGACGTAGCTAGCTATGCTTGTTCCAGTAAGTCATTTATTTATGAGATGCGATTCTTAAATTGTGATGAAAGTTGGAATTTATTTTGTCAAAAGCTTCTGATAAAAGAAAGCCTGAACAAAGGATTTGAAACAATAGGGAGGAAGATTGTTGAGAATTGTAGAGGATTACCACTTACAGTTGTGGTGCTAGCAGGGCATCTATCCGCCAATATGGCAGTAGATGAGTGGAAGAGTGTTGAATCAACGTTAAACTCATTGGTGAATTTTGATCTGCCTCAACAATTTTCCAGAATACTCAGTTTGAGTTACAACAACTTGCCTTGCCATTTGAAGTGTTGTTTTCTATATTTAGGAGCTTTTCCTGAAGATAGTGAGATTGAAATTAAGAAAGTGGTTAGATTATGGATTGCTGAGGGATTCATTAAAGAAGTGAGTCAAAAGACGCTAGAAGAATCAGGTGAAGAATATTTGGAGGATCTTATGAATAGAAGCCTGATTATGAAAAGTGGGAGAAGCAGTAATACTGGCAAAGTTGAATCATGTAAGATGCATGATCTATTACATGACCTGTGTGCAAGCAAGGCTAAAAAGCAGAAACTTCTGTGCACCAGAGAAGGCAGTGAACTTCGTCATCATAATAAATTTGTTCGTTCTGATGGAAATCGTTGGTTAAGTCTTAAAATAGCATCTCATCTTTATCAGTTTAGCATTGCTTTGAACAAATCCCGCTCCATTTTATGCTTTGATATGGGTGAATGGAATGATGCTGATTGGTTTTTAAATTCGCTAGCCAGTAGTGCTAAGATGACAACCAACTCTTTTAAGATGCTAAGAGTGATGGACTTAACTGTACTTGACTACAATGGAAGTATACCTTCAGATATTATAGAAGTAGTTCTTCTCAGATATCTAGCTTTAACCTCAAATAGGCTTCTTACCTCCATACCTTTGTGGAAGAATCGGAATCTGCAAACACTTATTATTTGTGAAGATATCAATGGCGTCCGTCAGCTACCTCGTGGAATATGGGAGTTGCCACAATTAAGGCACCTTGAGTTATACCATCAGCTAATTCCAATGTGTACTCCAAAAGTGGTTCAACTAAATCTACAGACTGTGTATTGGTTGAAGAGCTTTCAGTGCACAAAGCAAGTGTTTTTGAGGATTCCAAATGTTAAAGAGTTGGGAATAATCGCCCAAGGATGCAGATGCCACCGTTGTTTAGATGATCTTAACTGCTTAAAAAAGCTGGAGAAGCTAAAAGTTCAGGGCGCCTATTGTCCCATAAAACTGAGGCCTTATACTTTTCCACAAAACCTCAAGGAGATTACCTTTGCAAAAACTCTCATGCCCTGGGAAGCTATGAACGTTATCAGTATGCTGCCCAAGCTTGAGGTGCTAAAACTCAAGAATCATGCCTGTGTGGGACAAGAGTGGAAACTAACTGTAGAGAGGGGCTTCCCTGAATTGAAGCTTTTGCTAATTTCTTTTATGGATTTGAAGCATTGGTTGCTGGCTGATGATATTGATGATCATCCTTTCCAAAAGCTTGAGCGCTTGGTATTGAGAAATTGCTTTGAGATGAAAGAGATGCCAAGTTGGATTGAAAACCTTAGCATTAATCTGAAGTCAGTTCAGTTGGAGCAATGCCATGCTTCCCTTGTGTCTTCTGCCAGGATGATTGAAGAAGAGCAGCGTGAGTGCTACGGGGAAGAATATGGATTTCAGATTCTTGAATTCCACAGTACTCAATCAGGTCTCTCTCTCTCGTCTTCCTCTCTTAATTACGTATCGTAGTAATATATAATTGGTTTCAGTTGTTATTTTCCAAATTGATTAAATATAATGAATGTGGCATTTTGTATCACCCTATTTAAATCTTTATTCTTGTTAAATAATAATAGAGGACCTAGCTGAAAAAGATGAGGATGAAAAGAATAGCCATAGTGCTGATGAGGAGATGGAAGAGAATGAGAAGAGTATAAATGATGCAGAAGGCATTGAAGGAAAGCAACGTGAGTTCGATCTCTGGGGAAGAATGTGTTTTTGATCGAGATTCTTGAATTATATTATATATATATACTGTATATATGTTCCACATTCAATCAGGTCTCTCTATCTCTCTATGTGTCACTCGTTTAATCCACTTTAATTTGCAGAAGAGATTGATGAAGCCTTTGAGGAGCAAAAGTACGAGGAAGACCTGACACGAGGTATAGTTTGTGTTGTGCAAAGTCTACGGATAGAAGCAAGAAGCCTAGGGATTTCATGGGTGGATGATCCCAGGTATTGGACTTGGACTCAGAACTCCGGGTACGTACAGTAGTATGTAGTAATTATCATTCTGATTCCAATGTTTGAACTAAACGTGCACATAATATCAACCTGTACAATTATATATGCATGTCTACAGATACGAAGTTGCAGAGCTTTTGCGAGTGTGTTGGCTTGACATCCGTGGAACGGTGGACACCCGGCGCTTACACAAGATGACTTGTTACTCCGCATACCTCCTCTACAAGACTAAACCCGGGCATTATGGGATCGGCCCAGCACGATCATCGTTGAGATATGTGAATGACAATAACAGTAACAGTGAGAACCAGGTATTTTTAGCAGGGATGAGGTCCTATGTAGACTCCAATGATGAATGGTTGGAGATTATGCTGGGAGAGTTTAATGTCCGCGATGGAAATGAAGGTGTTGTTGAAATTCGGCTGTGGAATACTGAAAATTGGAAGTCGGGACTCGTCATTAAGGCCATTGAGGTTCGACCAAAATGACAGTGGCCGGGAATATTTAGTTTACTTAATTTCTTAAATAAATACTACCCTAGACCATAAACAAAAGCTAAAATTTTTGCATAATTAGAATATTTTAAAATCTTATTTTTCAAATTAAAGTAAACTAAAATACTTTTTGCTTGTCCATGATTCGTCATATGTTAATGTGATACCAGATTATGTTAGTTGTTCTGATCAACTGATAGTATTAGCCAATTATAAAAACGTGTGGTAAATTAATTGTTTACTCTTATTTAATTAAATGTAAATTAACATATAATGTAATTCATATTATTATTATTATTTAATAATAATAATAAAAATAAGACATAATCTATACTATAAATAAAAAAAAAATCTTCAATTTTAACTTCCCGCCCAAAACACTCTACTATTAAGGTTTGCGTAATGTTATAAAATATGATAATATAATTCTTATTTGTAATACAATTGTACATATGGGAATAAAATTCCTAATAAAATATATTTTTTTTTACGTTCCTATTCGTAATACAAATTTATATTAAAATTACTATTTGTAATAATACAGAACATATATTTCTCTGCAATGTAATCTATATCTATACTATCTATACTATTAATAAAAATAAAATCTTCAATTTTAACTTCCCGCCCAAAACCCTCATCTACTATTAAGGTTTGCGTAATATTATAAAATATGATAATACAATTCCTAATAAAATATATTCTTATCTACGTTTCTATTCGTAAAACAATTTTAGATTAAAATTACTAATCGTAATAATACAGTACATATATTTCTCTGCAATGCAATCTATCTATACTATATATAAAAGCATTATCCTCCTCTAGAATTTTCCCGCCCAAACGAAGGGGTATTTTAGTAATATGGTAATTATAATAATAATAATAATATTATTATTAAATGTTAATAATATTAATTATTATTATTATAGAATAATATTAATGATAGAATAATATTAATTATAATTGATTATAATAGGTTATTAGTAATTATGGTAATTATTATGATAGAATAATATTAATGAGATAAGAATGTGGTTTTGATTGTTACAATTTTTGGTAATGTCTATCATATATATATATATACCCTAGATATATGATATGAGAGCTCAAGAAACACATGCATGTTCAACTAGTCCAAATCCACAAAGTAACTAGCTACACATCTCTAAACTAGGCATCATCAAAGCAATTGAGCAAATCTAAGCTATAAGGATTGAAATCAAATCACAAATCAAAATACAAATCAATTCAACAAATCAATTCACAAACTAAAAATTGAATAAAAAGAGTGGAAATTGAAATATTACTTGTATTGAAATGGAATTCTTCTAACACTCTTGATCAATTGAAAGTTGAGGTGCACAATCTTCTTCAAATCTAGCTACTTGAATTGAAATGTGATTGGAATTGAAGTGGAATTTGGAGAGAATTTTAACCTAATTCTAGAGAGAGAAATTCTAGACTAGACTAAGATGGAAAAATGAGTGGGATCCCCCTGAGAAAAATGCCCCGATCTCTATTTAAATCTCGCCTAAACCGCCAAAATGATACGCTGTGGACGCCCGACTGGACGCGCGTCCGAGGCGCGTCCAGCGGGATTTCTTCTGCTCAGCGCCAAAACTTCATAGAGGTAATAATCGGACGCGGGCGTCCGACCCGCGTCCGACCCACGTCCACAGCAGAGCCGAACCAACTTCAGAGAGGTGAAATTCGGACGCGGGCGTCTGACCCGCGTCCACAGCAGACGTTCCAAACTTCAGAGAGCCGAATTTTGGACGCGGGCGTCCGGGTTGCGTCCACCAGGCGTCCGCAGCAGACTGCTTCGAACTTCAGCGTCGTGGGACGTGGACGCCTGGGCGGACGTGCGTCCAAGGCGCGTCCGTGCCTGTTCTTTGCTTCCAATTTTCGCCCGTGAATCAATCTTTGACATCCATGCCTTTTCCACCTTTTTGCACAACATTTTACCTACAAAATGATTAACCAAGTGTGGACTAGGGTCCAATGGCAATAACAAGCATTTTAACGCAATTCAAGCTCAAATCAATCATAAAAGCTAGCGATTGTGTGCAACGTGACCCAAGAACGACCTTATAAGTGTAGCATCTTTTGCGCTTATCAAAATTTCCACACTTTAGAACTTGTTTGTCCTCAAGCAAGCTATCATTGACCAAGCAATACCTAAGTGCAAATGATGCCACAACTTTGATATGCAAGCAAGCTAAAACATAAGAATGATGCACACATTCAAAATCAATACAATCCTCAAGCTATCATGAAAAATGTGCTTTCAAACAAACTTTTGATTCTCAATAACGAATATCCCAAGAACAAAACCCTTTGGCCACAATAAAGCAATTTGATTAACTTTCATTTTCATACGATTTCAAGCATGCAATCCAATAATGGGTTCACCAATCATTTAAAGCGGGCCACTAGCCGAGCCAACTAGTGGGACCAATGTGCACAAACCAACCCTATCTGACCACCCTTATAACCTCAAGCCCCCTAGATTCTAGCGTGATTAACAAAAAGGCTTCAAGGTTGTCTACTACCCCTCAGGACCAACCATCGGGCTACCCGATCTCACATGGAGCTACATGCTTTTTCGAGAACTGTGCAATAGGTGCCCGGTCCTAATTGGATAGATCTCTCCTTTTCTCATTCCCCAAGATAACCTCATCGGGCTACCCGACTTCACATGGATCTCCATGCTTTTTCGAAGACGGTGCAATGGGTGCCCGAATCTTAGCGGAATGACTCTCTTCAATTTTCTCATCTCCCAAGACCTCGTATCGGGGCAACCGACTTCACATAGAGCTCTACGCTTTTTCGAAGGCGGTGCAATGGTTGCCCCAATTTGTCCTAGCGAGACGGTTCATCTTTTTCATATCTTAAGGTTGCCACATTGGGCTCTTTTGGGGTTTTGGCCTCATTGGGTTCTTTTAAACAAAATAAAGCAAAGCATCACCTTCACAACCCCACACGCCACCTTCGGGAGAGCAAAAACAAAGAAAATTAATTTCATTTCCGGGCTTAGTAAACATTATATTACTAGGGTTGGTAGGTGCGCACTCCCACTTCGTTACCTCCTTGACTATGGTCCGGTTTAAATGAGGGGTGAACATCACACAAGCATGCAAATATCAACAAGTTAAACAAAAGTATAAGAATTTTCTTTCAAGGGATATTCCTAATTGAGAATCAAATGTTCCTTCAAAACACACATTTTCCACGATAGATTAAGCATTGCATTCATTCAAACATATCCGCCATTCTATGCTAAGCATCACTTTTGTAAATCAAAGTTTTCAAGCACAAAGGTGCTTCTCTTTCCACACTTTAAAACGAACGTCGTCCTCGATGTTCACACTAAGCATAAGGTGGGAAAGCTAAAAAGGTCTCAACACAACTATGCCCCTTTCCACACTTTAAAAGTGTGCTATGGGCTATAGGATCACACAAACTGCTTTTATGAAGGATTCAAAATATGCAATGCAAATATCATGCCATCAACTCCCGGTTTCCACACTTTATAACGAAAGCATATAGGTAAAAGAAATAGGTAAGGGAGAAAAAGAGACTCCCCTACGTCATTAAAGCTCTACATGGTTGTGTACATGTCATCTCTCTTTTTCTTGATATTCCCTGCACAACATAAGCTTCCAAACACATTCATCCATATTTGATTAGCTAAACTTAAGAGATCATCAATCGAGATAAAGAACCAACATTAAAAGTAAAAACCAAAACAATACTGCAAACAAAATATGAATTAACAATAAAGAAAGTGTGCATAAAAGGAACAAGTGCTAAAAACTAAAAACCACTACAACTAAACAAATATGATCATCGGGGTGCACATGGTCACTCAATCCCCCCGTCAGACTCCTCTTCATGGCGATCAAGTATGAGCCTTCTTACTTCAAGTTCAAGCATATCAACTCGATTTTCAAGTCGTCCAATAGTTCCCCACAACTCTCTTTCTCCTTCGCTAGCCTCATCCTCACTATGCTCATCGGGTATCACTCCATATTGGATGAAATCTCCTATATCCAATGGTGTCATTGTGGTTGCTACTACCTCATTTGCAAGCGCTTCCCCAAATCCTAAGGCTTCACATAGCCTACTAATCAATGGTCCAATGAAGATACTTTCACTATCCTCATAGCTTTGCCTCTTTAGGAATGTCTTACATAGCTCACCCATGTGGACCGGGGTCTCCGTGTACATGCTCCATAGCATGAAGAGTTCTCTCCTTGTAACATTATCATTCGGTGTTTGCCTTCCTAACCATGACCTTGCGATAATATGCCACATGATCTTAAGCTCCGGAAGTTTGATATATTTGGCACTCGTGTATGAGGCTCTCCATGCTATCCCCGGTCTAGCTATCCCCCACCAAAAGAGTTTGGGTTGATGCTCATTTATGAAGCTGTCAACGAGATTAGCATACCACCTTTGGCTTTGGTCATTTAGAGTATAGAACCCTAGCAAGTTACCAAGTTCATCCGTCAAGATTTCGTATTGTCTATGGAATATTTTGAACTTGATGCTCGGTTGTTGGCGGTTGTGCATCCCTTCATTGACCTCTAGAGTAGAAATAAACTCCCTAACGATAGGGGTGTATGTTGCATCCCTCCAACTACAAATATTTCTCCAAAACGGTTGGGATGTGATCCTTTCGAACTCTTCTTGGATGCCTAGAATGTCTAGGATCGGGGTGTCTATGTAATTCCATTCAACTATTTCCTTATCCCGGAAATGTCTATATCTAAAGAGATCCTCAACCTCAATCATGAGTCCTCGGTTAGCAAACTCCCCATTAGGCGTTTCCTCTTCCTCGCTTGACGTATCTTCATAGGCTACCCTACTAGATTCACCCCTTTCAAGGGTGTGTCTAGGGACCATCATTTCGGCCCTCGGGATCCCCTACATATCAATTCAAGCATTAGATTCTCAATTCAAACATTGTGATCTACTTGAAGCAAAATTTGCACCATACACTTTTAGTGACATATTATCGAACACATGGTATGCAAAGTTAGCAAAAAGCACAAATGTATGAAATATGTATGATCTACACACTATAGAGTACAATGGTACAATTATATCATCACCCAAAGCTCACAAAAGTAAAGGATCAAGTAGGATCTTACTAGAATTGAGTAGAGATTAGATCAAAATCCTAATAATCCAAGTAGAAGAAAGAAGAATTGTTAAGAAAATTACCTTTGGACTCGGGGGAGGTGATCCACAAATGCTTGACAAAGGAGAAGAGAAAAGGTTACCTATGTTCATCATCTTTTGAGAGTGGGGAGTGATAGGGAGGAAACTTGGAGTGGGAGAAGAAGAATCGAGCTGAAAAAACCCTCGGTGTTATTTATTTCGTCGCGCGGACGCCCTGCTGGACGCGCGTCCAGAGGCGCGTCCAGCAGAGGCCTCTCTGAATCTGCTCTGTTCTGCTTCAGTTTGCCGCTGGACGCCGGGCGGACGCGCGCGTCCGCCGTGCGTCCAGCCTCGATTTTTTGCCTCTTTGCTTGATTTCTTCTTTGGTTTTGTGTGTTTCTTCCCCCGAAACTTTGCCTATATGTGTTTCCTTCGTGCCCCCTGTCGTGTTAAGCTTAAGAACAAAACTAACAAATATTTTTGGAACTTTTTGAAATCATTGGAAGTAAAAACCTAAGCTTCAAAATTAAAAGCTACCAAGAAAAACAACATAATCCAAAATGTACTATTTAAAGCTAATGTAGAGAGAGAAGTAATAAAACTCGAAATTAAACAAACCAAATAACGAAAATAAAAGAAAAATAAAGTCGGCACCCCATGCACGGGGTACCTAGAGTTTTGGCCGGACCACATTAACACATCAACCTATCAACCAAGCAACGTCCAAAAGGCCCGTCCCCACCCTGTGAGAGGAGGGGGAATCGGTGCTCCATCCATAAGCGCAGCTGCTCGATCACTTGGAACTGTTGCTCTTGTCGTTCCTCTTGCCTAGTGTACGCCTTATTTTGCCTTACGATGGCCTCATTCTGCCTCATCAATTCCTCGTGCTGTAGGTCCATCCTCCTGTTGAAGGTGTCCATGGAATGAGTATGTAACTGAAGCTAAAGAGCCCTCATGGACGCCCAATCGTACACTGGAGGGTATTCTGCATACTCAGGAGGCACATCCGGCCCTCCCTCGATTACAGGCTCCTGCCCTTGCTGAGGCTCACCTTGTGGGTGCACAGGCACATCCCCTATCCTTGGAGCATAACTTCGATTAAGCTGCTCAACCCCCAATGGTCGCATAGTGGCTATACTCTTCTCCCTTGCCAGCTCTCTTTGCAGACCAAGCCCTTGGCACAGCCGCGTAACGACTGGCCCTATCCAAACGTATGGGCACTTCGGGTTGACCTGGGAGTGGAACAATTGTTGCACTAAGCATGCCATCTGGATTGGCACATTCATTTCGAGGCTCCAAAGGCGGAAGAGGTCAACCCTGTACACCTTGTGGAGGTTCTTGTTCCTCCCTCCAAATGTTAGGTTGAGCAGGAGCTTCATAACCTTCAAATATGGGCTAAGGATTTTTGAGGTGTTCGGTTTCGTCACGGTGAACCTTCCTCCATCACCTCCAGTAATCATGTGCCAATAGGCCTCTGCTGTAGCATCGGAGTCGAAGTCTGAGGGGAGGTTGCGCCACTCGTCTGTATGAATGTCCTCGGAGGTGTAAAATCCAAGATATTCCCCCAACTGGATCAATGAGACTGGTACTCCCGCCCAAATAGTTTGAACTTCATCGAGGGAGTGCTCATGTGGTTTGAGGGTACGGGCTCGAATGTAGCAATGAATTCATGGACTACCGGTTCGTACGTATCATCTCTCCAGCTGAAAAAATTCTCCCAATACCGTTGCCCCGCCATGCTCTCCACCTCTACTCGACACCCATATGCGTCGAGTAGTGGAAAGTCGAAGTAAAAACCTCTCGAAGCTCCTTTTGTTTGTAGCTCCTCGACCCTTGCTATTTGAGTGCCATTGAGGTGTCTAAGGCTTCGGCCCCCAGGTATCAACAAGTCACTTTCACCTTGTACTGCCCCCGAACTTGATCCAACATCGTACTTTCGTTTCTTGGCACGTTCCTTGTTTCTAGATCTTGGAGGCATCTATTACAATCATAAAACAAGTGAGCCATAATCATAGTCAATGCTTAGCACTTAGGTAATCAATCAAGCATTTATGATATATCAAGACAATGTTATTTCAAATAAACACTTTTAAAAGCTTTCGAGAAAGTAAAGCCATGCACCATGCTTGATTGACTTTCCATACAAAGGCAAAACTTATTGCAACAATATCATCATTATTATCACACTTAACCATTTCCTTCCACAATTAAAATTGGCTAGACAAAAGGAAAGTATTGTCATTTAAGCATATCACTACTACAAGTGTTTATACTAAGGAGATAACAAAAGATAGCATGTATCTCTAATAAGCTTCTAGTTACTCATGCATACACATTCATAGCATAACTCCAAAAATTCTCAAAATTTCAACCTTTAAGAAGTTTTCATTCTCAAATCACACAATGTAGTACACAATTCCATCATCTATCAATCAAAATAACTCCATAACCATTCTACATCAACAATACAATGCTAATCCTATCATATATCACAATTTCATGTTAATATTCAAAAATCCCCAAATTTTGTGAAAGTAGTAAACCAACATTTTCAATTAAGCATAATGCAATGTCAAGGATCACAAATTGGTTCCGTATAAACTCTTGATTAGCATCTAATTTCATTTATCAATCATCAAATGCAACAATAAAGCACAAATTGACAAACCCAAAATTTTCCACCATTAAAGTAGGGTTTCAAGCTTTTTTTCAACAATCAAGTTCATGTTTAACCATACAATTTGCAATTAATCCTCATGAGAATGTTCATTACAACTTAGGGAATTAAATTCTAGCAACAAACAAGCAAAGCAATGGTCAAAGCAAGAAATCCTATTTTAAGTTCATAATAATGGTGAAAGCTTGAAAATAGAGTTGAAGAAGATGCACATACCTTGAGTTTGGTTGTAGAATGGGTGTATAATGATGAAAGCTTGGAACTTTTGCCTTAGAATAGCTTTGGAGCTTGAAAACTTACTTGAGTGAATTTTTGGTGTGTGTTTCGTCCGCAAGAATGAAGAAGAAGAGGAAGAAATCTGCTTTAAACTCAACTTCGCGTCCGTGAATTGGTTTGCCCGAACCGCTGGACGCGAGCCGGACGCGCGTCCGGCCTTGCGTCCAGCAGAGGGATTTTATTTTCTCTATCTTGCCGTAACATCGGACGCGGGCGTCCGACCGGCGTCCGATTTTGACCTCTCTGATCTTCGCTTCGGCTTTTGACGGACGCACCTCGGACGCGTGCGTCCGCGAGGCGTCCGAAATTACGGTCTCTGAACCTGCTTCGGCTTCTGATGGACGCGGGTCGGACGTGTGCGACCGCCTGTGCGTCTATCAGACAGCTTTCTGAATTTTTGGTCTGGGGCCACTGGACGCGGGCTGGACGCGCGTCCAGCCTGGCGTCCAAGCTCTGTTCCTTTGCAAAATTCGATCTTTCTCAATCTTCTTCGGTCTTTTTGCCTTCACTTGTTGTGGTCCTGCAAAAACATACTAAACCTAAAGGTAAAAATATGAAAAATAAAGCATTTAAAAAAAAAAGAAAAGAAAATAACCTCGGGTTGCCTCCCGAGAAGCGCCACGTTTAACGTCTTTAGCCCGACGACTTTGAAAGCTTCAATTTTCAACTCGAATCAAACGTAAGGCATCCACCTCGCGTGGTTTCATTCGTCCAAAGTATCTCTTGACTTGGTGCCCGTTCACTTTAAACTCTCCTTTGCTTGGATGTTTGATTTGGATAGTTCCATAAGGAAAAACTTTGGTGACCGTGAACGGCCCCGACCATCTTGATTTTAACTTTCCCGGGAAGAGTTTTAATTTTGAATTGGAGAAGAGCACTTGGTCTCCTTCCCGGAATTCTCTCCCCTTTTTGATGTGCTTGTCATGATATAGCTTTGTGCGTTCTTTGTAGGCACGGGAATTCTCGTATGACATTAACCTCCATTCTTCTAATTCATCAAGTTGCCATAGCCTTTCACGCCCGGCAAGGTCCATATCGCTATTCAATTTCTTAATGGCCCAATAGGCTTTGTGCTCAATTTCAACGGGTAGGTGACATGCTTTCCCATATACTAGTCGAAAGGGTGTAGTTCCAATCGGGGACTTATACGCCGTCCTAAATGCCCATAGAGCCTCATCTAGGCGATCGGGCCAATCTTTTCGGTGGATTCCAACCGTCTTTACTAATATCGCTTTAATGTCCCGGTTAGCATTCTCTACTTGCCCACTAGTTTGGGGGTGGTATGGAACTCCCCCCCTATGTTGAACTCCATATTTGGCCAACATCCTTTCCATAGATGAGTTTCTAAAGTGTGTTCCCCGGTCGCTAATGAGAACTCTAGGCACTCCAAACCTAGTGAACAATTTCTTTAGAAAACTAATTACACTTCTAGCATCATTGTTCCTCAACGCTTGTGCCTCTACCCACTTTGACAAATAATCAATTGCAACAAGGATGTACTTAAACCCCTTTGAACTTGGGAATGGTCCTACGAAATCGATACCCCAAATGTCGAAAACTTCACATGCTAAAATGTATGTTTGTGGCATTTCGTTCCTTGCTGTGATGTTTCCAACTCTTTGACATCGATCACAATTTGACACACATTTGAGCATCTCTAAACAAAGAGGGCCAATAGAAACCCGCCTCAAGAACTTTCCTTGCGGTTCTATTGCTCGAATAGTGACCTTTGGTTGGTCCGGCATGACAATCGCCCACGATTTCTAATCCCTCTTGCCCCGCAACACATCTTCGAATTACTTGATCCGCACATACCCGGAACAAGTAGGGAACGACGGCTGGTAAGACATACTCTACCCCGTAAAACATTTTGCACATAGCACTTTGGAGCACATAAATTTCCACATAATAAATTTCAACCCTTTAACATGGCATTTTTAATCTCATAAAACAATAATCTTTAATCCATTAGAAATATAACTTGAGGAAATCACACATCCAAATATGTATAAAAATACATATCAAAATATCTATACATTTCTAAGAGATAAAGTCATTGCTTATTCATAATCCAAAATACATAATTCCATTATCTCAAAATAAATACCAAAGAGATAATCTCAATCTCTCAAAATAACCACCAAATAGAGAGCATCCAAACTCTCACAATAACCACCAAAGATAATTCTTCAAATAATTGATTAAACTTTTCATATATCCAAAAATAGTTATTATATAAAATATCAAGGAGGAATGGATCCAAATGGAAAATTTCAATCTTCCAAACCAACCGGACGAATCCACGAACCGGTGGCCCAAAACCAAATCCAAAAATCAAATCCAAACCAACCGGACGATTCCATGAACCGGTGGCCAAAACCAAATAGAGAGATCTCAATTCTCATCATCATAATCATAATCATAATAATAATAGTCATAAAGGATAGTTCAAAACCTCCAAGTATCACCACCCCCGGGACAAAATATACAAATAACCATATCCTTCAAAATATCATATCTTACATCTATAACCCAAAATTACTTATTCAATGTCATATCTTATGTCTATAACCTTCATATTCATAATATCCACATACCAATATTTTCCTTTTCATAATCCATATACCAATAATTTCATCACCAAATCTCTTCAACATCATAATTTCATTACTTATCATAATCTCTATAAACCTAATAATTTCACTAACAATCACAAGAACAAACAATATGTATTCACATCAAATAATTTCATAAGACATGTACTCACATTTTCACAAAATCATTTAAACATAATATCACATAAGCACATATTAAATATTTTGGTTTGGGGTAAAATAAATTTTGGATAGACATAAATCTTACCTATAACCAACTCTTCTACTTCACTTGCCCAATTCTTCTCCCACACATATATGATTTCTCTCCTCACTTCTCCTGATTTTTCCTCACCACACAACCCCTCTATATATAGGCAAAAGGGAAAGGAAGACAAATCTTGAAGAGAAAGACATATGGGAGATCAAGCTTATCTTATAAGATAAGGATGAAAACATGTGGTATAGAAAGTGACACTTGTCACATTTTTGTGGTGGGTAAGGGAAAATATCTTTGGTTAGACTGTTATGGGTTAAAACAGATATAGTTACGGTAGAAAAATAAATTTTGGATAGACATAAATCTTACCTATAACCAACTCTTCTACTTCACTTGCCCAATTCTTCTCCCACACATATATGATTTCTCTCCTCACTTCTCCTGATTTTTCCTCACCACACAACCCCTCTATATATAGGCAAAAGGGAAATGAAGACAAATCTTGAAGAGAAAGACATATGGGAGATCAAGCTTATCTTATAAGATAAGGATGAAAACATGTGGTATAGAAAGTGACACTTGTCACATTTTTGTGGTGGGTAAGGGAAAATATCTTTGGTTAGACTGTTATGGGTTAAAACAGATATAGTTACGGTAGAAAAATAAATTTTGGATAAACATAAATCTTACCTATAACCAACTCTTCTACTTCACTTTCCCAATTCTTCTCCCACACATATATGATTTCTCTCCTCACTTCTCCTGATTTTTCTCACCACACAACCCCTCTATATATAGGCAAAAGGGAAAGGAAGACAAATCTTGAAGAGAAAGACATATGGGAGATCAAGCTTATCTTATAAGATAAGGATGAAAACATGTGGTATAGAAAGTGACACTTGTCACATTTTTGTGGTGGGTAAGGGAAAATATCTTTGGTTAGACTGTTATGGGTTAAAACAGATATAGTTACGGTAGAAAAATTAGAGAATTATAAATGGGCCAAAAAAATTGGGCTAAAATAATTAATTTGGAATTGGGCTAAAGTTAGGTTCAGAACATTACGAAATAATCACATTTGAGCTTAAGGATTTAAGTAGTAAAATAAAAAAATAAGTTGACCCAATGCCCATAACAAAATAGTTAGATTTATATAAAATAATAATAATAATCCCTTTTTGAAAATATTTATAATAATGTTAGGAAAATACGGGGTATTACACACGGCCATACAAAGCACGAAACAGGGACGTCTTGAGATGATCATGATAAGATATGTTAAGACAAAATTCTGCGCAACATAGAAATGTCTTTCCACTTCACTAGTTTGGCATGAGTAAAGGTCCCAAATACTATTTAACACCCCTGGCCTATTGGTGACTTCTGATCGGCCATCTGTTTGAGGGTGGTAAGTAGTACTGAGGCGGAGAGATGTACCACTTAGGCCCTGTTTGGTAAATAATCAGCCTATCAGCCAATTTTGGCTTATTTGACCACTATTAGTTGGTAAATAATAAGCTTTTTGTAACTTCAAAATGCTAAAATTCAAAAGGCTACTCAAAGCAGCCTTTTCAATTAGCTTTTTGAGAAAAGAAATTATACCAAACAGCTATCAGCTAACAGCTAAGTTATCAAACAACTTTCTACAATAAGCCAATATTATCAACAAATCATACATTCTAACCCAAACAGCTAGCCAACCCAATCAGCTAACAGTCATTTACCAAATAGGGCCTTAATCTGAATAGTTCTTTCCAAAAGTAAGAGAGGAAAATCTGGTCTCTATCTGAGACAATGGAGGAAAGAAATGATATTTGATGGATTTAATCCGGGTAAACCGAATTAATAAACCCGATAAGATTAAAGGGGTTAACAAGATAAGATAAAACAATGAACGGAATAATAACAAGACAACATTAAATAATAATTTTGGAGATTAAACTTGTATTAAGTCAATAGGAAATGCTATTACAAGAGTAGATTCAGGTAATAACAATACAAAAGGTGTTTAGGACAAAGTAGATGTCTTAATGAGACAAGATTACATGCTTTTATACTGATTTAGGTCCAACAGATTTGGAGAAATCGAAGGGAAATCGCATCCAACGACCCTGGACCACAACTGCCGCCGCGAGACCCGGACGCCCTGAGACCAAAAGACCCCAACACTCGGCCGAGGCTGACCGTGGCCGAGGTAACCCTCGGCTACACGCGGTCAGCCCGTGGCCGATGGTTGACCTCGGCCATGCAGCTGACCCCGGGCTCTTGGTTTCGCTTCGGACCCGCGCCCGCTCCTGATTATTCCATCAATATTAATGGGAGCAATATGTCGAATTGAAGGCAAGATTTGCAAAACTGTACAAATCTATTTACGTAAAGTATGCAATGCAAAATTGTACAAATCAATGAATCAGCTCCATAATGCTTTTCAAATTGCGAATTATTGTAAATATTTTATATTGTGTGGCCATTATGGATCATGAAGGATCAAATGTCCTATAAATAAGTACATTTTTTTTTGAAAACTATAAATAAGTACATATTCATTTGTAAATGTAACTATTTGAAGAACCCACAACCTCCCATATGAGGGAGCAACTTAGTGTCAAAGATCATAAGGTCTTTGACATAAAATATTTTATTATTAAAACATTAACTTTATTGTTAAATTAGCAATATTATAAATTACTGACGGTAATAATGTGTTATCGGTATCTTTTATTAATAATATGAATGCAAGAGTACAAATAGTTCAGTACAATAGTGTTTTCTCAGTAGTGAGTTCAACTTAGTAAATGTACTGTTGCCCCCCTGCAAGTGTTGTGAGCGCCTTTTTATATTCCTGAGCGCAACGTCTTATCTTAAATGCGCAGTAATGGAGTGTTAGTGCTGAGGAGCCGTTGGAGTACCGTTGGAGTGAAATGCTGAATGGCTAGTTTGAACGTCATTTCATTGTCTTGTCCTTGGGTGCTGCCCGTGGTTCCCGGTCGGGTACCCAATTACCATGTCACCAGCCCCCCACTCTTCAGCTAGTGAGAGTGGCTGAGGTAGCTGAGGAGTAATAGCTCGGTACTGGTTCCGGGTCGGGTACACAATTACCCTGTCACCAGTCCCCCATTCCCTAGCCAACGAGAGTGGTTGAGGTGGTTTGGGAGTAACGACGTGTGTAAAAATTGTTTACTCCGCTGGGAAACTCCTAAAACATATATGTGCTATATACACATAAAACCCCCAGAAAACCACAAATGTGTGCCATACACGAACGGAAAACCCCATCACCACAATAGGAAAAAAAAGAACGAAAAGGACGAACAAACCAACCTCGTGCCGAAGCCACCGCTGAATCTCCAGGTCGTTTACTCCGCTGGGAAACTCCTAGCTCCGCCATTGATCGCTCATGCCACCTACAATCGGTATTCGTCGTCGCAGAGAACAAAGGAAAACAAGTCAACTTTTTAGCTTTCAAAACTGAAAAAAGGACAGAGAGAAGTAGTGTTGCGTGAGGAAACGTATGATTGAATATTTGAGCCTAAAAAATCGCCACCCATAATAAATTAATAATTCTACGACTAAAGTTACACAAATACCCCCATGTCAACATAAAAAAAACTCCACCTAGCGAAAAAATATGAATAAATACTCTAAAACATACCATTAATCTACACCATCTATTACTAAAAATCAATGTACTAGATTAGTCCTAATCATCCTTAATAATATATGTGTCCTCACTTGAATAGATTTCTATATATATATATATATATATATATATATATTTTTTTTTTTTTTGCACCTCGGCATAGAGCTGAGGTGCGCCCCAACGCTGTTCCGAGGCTTTGCACCTCGGTAGAGAGCTGAGGTTTTTTTTTTTTTTTTTTTTTTTTACACCTCGGCACAGAGCTGAGGTGCGCCCCAACACTGTGCCGAGGGCTTGCACCTCGGCACAGAGTCGAGGCTTTGCACCTCTACGCTAAGCCGAAGTGCTGCACATCGGCACAGAGTTGAGGTGCGCCCCAACACTGAGCCGAGGCTTTGCACCTCGGCGTTGGGCCGAGGTGCGCCCCAGCACTGTGCCGAGGCTTTGCACCTCGGCATAGAGCTGGGGTTTTTTTCTTTCTTTTTTATTTTTTTTGGCACCTCGGCACAGAGATGAGGTGTCCCAGCACTATGTCGAGGCTTTGCACCTCAGCGCTGGGCCGAAGTGCTACACCTCAGCACAGAGCTGATGTGCGCCCCAGCACTATGCCGAGGAGCACCACGGCACAGAGCTGAGATTTTATTTTTATTATTTATTTTTTTTTTCACCTCGGCACATAGTTGATGGGCCGAGGTGCTGCACCTCGACACAGAGCTGAGGTGCGCCCCAGCACTGTGCCGAGGCTTTCACCTCGGCGTTGAGCAGAGGTGCTGCACCTCGGCACAGAGTTGAGGTGCGCCCTAGCACTGTGCCGAAGTGCTGCACCTTGGCACAGACCTGGGTTTTTTTTTTGGCACCTCGGCACATAGCTGAGGTGCGCCTCAGCACTGTGTCGAAGCTTTGCACCTCAGCGCTGGGCCGAAGTGTTGCACCTCAGCATAGAGCTGAGGTTTTTTTTTTGGCGCCCTGAGCGCGAGATTGGCCAAGGACTGACCTCGGCTAAGCTTTGGCCGAGGGCTGACCTCGGCCAAAATAAAGAGTTTTTTTTTTCATTATGACGGACCATCAGCGAATTACATGTTTTTTGCAAAAGTATGGATCGATCCGTCTGGGATTGTATTGGACCAATCCTGCGCCACTCCGTCCAACGTAGACAAGAACGCTCTGCACATGATGGCGTCGCTTGCCCCCGTCATCACCATGGCTGCCTTATATCTTGTCATATGGGCACGCGGGTCAGAAGTCCCGGTGTAAGCCTTGATGGTGGGTAGCCGAAAATCTTTTGGGAGGGGTACCTCCATTATGTCCGAAGAGAATGGAGCAGCCATCCTTACCTCCGGCTCTGGTGAATGCTCTCTTGCTTCTACTTTCCTCTCTAAGTCGTTGGGGTTTTTCAACCAAGTCTTCCTGTGGGGTTCTGCGTCTAGTGGAGTGACGCAGAGCCGGTCCACTAGATTCGCCCATCCCTTCTTGGACAGATTTGGAAGCCGCCGGGCGTTGCTCAAGACCCATCGGCTGAGGGTCACTGTCCTGTCGTTGGGTTCTCTCTTGTCTTGGAGATCGCACCTCCACCTCTGGAGGAGGCGGTGGCGGTGGTGGGGCCTGGCCTTGCATTCCTGCTACTAGTTGGGCCATCGTTGCCGCCGCCTGTTGGATGACCTACGCCGCCGCTTGGAAGTCCGCGGCTTGGATGGGAGCAGCATTCACTAGAAGGGGAGCGCGGCCCTCATCATGGTTGCTGTTGATTTGGCTGCGAAGATCACCCTCGAGGCGATCTCCCACATGGTTACTGTTGAGCTGCTCACGAAGATCACTCGTGGGGTGACCATTGTTCACTTGACGAGAACCATGAGAGCTAATGGATCCGGATTGCGCCATCAACAATGATGAGATGAGCTGGGTGTTTTGTGATTTTGTGAAGTTTGCCTGAGATCTGATCTCGGCTCTCAATGAAAGCACCAATGACGGTAATAATGTGTTACCAGTATCTTTTATTAATAATATGAATGCAAGAGTACAAATAGTTTAGTATAGTAGTGTTTTCTCAATAGTGACTTCAGCTTAGTAAATGTTGCCCCCCTGCAAGTGTTGTGAGCACCCTTTTATATTCTTGAGCGCAACGTCCTATCTTAAATGCGCAATAATGGAGTGTTAGTGCTGAGGAGCTGTTGGAGTACCGTTGGAGTGAAATGTTGAACGGCTAGTTTGAACGTCCTTTCATTGTTTTGTCCTTGGGTGCTGCCCGTGATTCCGGGTCGGGTACCCAATTACCCTGTCAATTACGATATTAAATCACAGTGCCACCATTAAGCAATATTATAAATTATTATAAACATGAGCTAATGTATTGGGTTCGATCTGAAGCTTTTTTAAACTCTTTCAAGATGATGAACCGTCCACGTTTATTTTCTTTAAAGACTGCTGCTAGGAGTGCTTTCATCAACTAAAATGACTTCTGGACTTGACGAAGATGTAGCTACCAATGATGATATGACGAAGATCTAAATTATTGCAATTTCAATATTATTATTTGCAGAATGAGGATGCATGTTTCACGTACAACTGTATTAAGGTTAGGAAAATATTTATAGTGTAATTCCAATCAATATTATTATTTGAAGATTCTGTAAAATAATAAGTAAATTGTATTATGGATAAGAAAGTATTTATACGGTAACTTATTTCTAAATTATCGCAATTTTAATATCATAATTTGAGGAAATAAGGATGGATGTTTCATGTACAATTGTATTACGATTAGAAAAGTATTTATAGTGTAATTTCAATCAATATTATTATTTGGAAATTTTGTACAATTATATAGTACAAATAGGAATTGTATTGCCATATTTTACAATATTATGCAAAACCTTGATAGTATAAGAGTGTTTTGGACGGAAATTTAAAATGGAGGATTTTGTTTCAATATTATTATTTGGAGATTTTGTACAAATTGTAGTACAAATAGGAATTGTATTAACATATTTTACAATATTACGAAAACTTAATATTATAGGAGTATTTTGGGCGGGAAGTTAAAATGTGGATTTTATTTTTATTAATAGTATAGATTTGGAGATTTTGTACAAATTGTAGTACAAATAGGAATTGTATTATCATATTTTACAATATTACGAAAACATTAATAGTATATGAGTATTTTGGACACAAAGTTAAAAGGGAGGATTTTGTTTTTATTAATAGTATAGATAGATTATAAATTATGATATTAAATTCTGTCATATAATTAAATTATTAATTAAATTATTTTTTTGACAATATTATTAATTTAATTATTAAACATCTACATTCATTATACGCTCCTCATTATAACATATGTAAGATACGCAGACATACGCCTGACATGCACTACATTGAAGCAAGCAAAAAAGGTAAGCTTATTAGTACAATTCATCGATATTCTTGTCCACCTTTTCATTCATCCATATTCTTGTCCATTTCATTTCTTTTGGGGCAAAGTAAGCCATGCCTCACTTCACAACAGCCTCTAGAATTGCATATAGGTCTCGAACATATGCAAATGCAACTTGCAACTTTGGACCCAATTTTTTGCTGAAAAGGGCTATGGGATGACCTTCTTGCATCAACACTGCTCCTATCCCAACCGCAGAGGCATCTGTCTAAAAAACAAACTGCAAAGTAAAGTCAGGTAAACAAAGAACATGGGCATTAACCATCGTCGTCTTTAACGTGTTAAAGGCCTACATGGCTTCGTCAATCCATACAAATGAATCATTTTTAACAAATCTGTGAGGGGAGCCGATGTTGAGGCGTAATGGCGAATGAAATGCTGATAGTAGCCCGTCAATCCCAATAATCCACGTAGTTGCTTAATTGATGCTAGTTGTGGCCAATCAACCATCGCTTCAATTTTCTTAAGATCAGGATTCACTGTGCCATTAGTAATAATATGACCCAGGTAGTCGACTGTAGTATTTCAAAACAAACATTTGGTAACCTTGACAAAGAAATTTTGACTCTCTAATGCTATCAACACAATCTCCAAGTGTTAAACATGCAGTTCCATGGTCGGGCTATAAACCAATATATCGTAAAAAAAAAAAATACTACAACGAACTTGCGTAAATATGGTCGTAACAAGTGATTCATCGTAGCCTGAAAAGTAGAAGGGGCATTCAACAATCCAAATGGCATAACCAAAAACTCGATCATAATGTCCTTCGTGATTGCCAAATGTCGTTTTAAAGATGTCATTATCTGCCATTCGAAGGTGGTGGTATCCAGAACGCAAATCCAGTTTGGTGAAAAATTGTGTTAAGCCCAGTTCATCAAATAACTCATCCACCATGGGAATTGGAAAATGGTCTTGAATTGTGATCTTATTCAACGCCTTATAGTGCACACAAAACCGAAAGCTACCATCTTTTTTTTTGACAAGCAAGACTAGTTAAGAAAACGGGCTCGTACTTGGTCGAATAATGCAGGCATGTGTCAAGCATATCTCTAACCATCTTTTCAATCTTAGATTTTTGAAAGTGGGGGTAGCGATATGGTCGCACATTCATCGGAGCTGAACCTAGAATTAAGTGGACATGATGATCAAATAATCAAAGTGGGGGGCAAACCCTATGGTACCCCAACAACCAGAGTGTCCTACTCTGTTAAGCAACATTATTAGCATTACAAATATATAATAAGCTTTTAAAACCATTGCAATTTGAAAGTCATAGGCTTACAAACACTAATGGGTTTAGAAAGGGGTTCATTAGTCTAGCTAGGATACTATTCGAAAAAACATAAAAACTTAACACTTTAACAGGCTATAAAAAATACAAAACCAAAAAGCTTTTTAGATAAAGAAGGGTGCATGTTGAATTAATAAAAGTAATTACATTTGATTTTCAACGTTGTACAACTCTAATATTGTAAACCCCTCTCCTAGCCCGCTAAGACCCGCAACACGCGCGGGTTAACCCGTGCGAGCTGCGAGCCAGCCAGCAAGCCCGCCTTATTTTTGAATATATAGTGAATATATAATATTCACAGTGCACGTGAACGTGAATAAATATTCACGTAGTACTGTGAATATATAATAATAAAAAAATAAAAAAGAAGAAAAGTCCACGGGGCCCGCCAATCCGCGTGGGGCGGGCTAGGGTTGCATGAATCCTAGCCCGCGGGCCTAACGGGTTGGCCCGCAAAAGCCCGTCAGAAATTAAGCCGGTGGTGGAGCGTGCTTAATGGGGCGGGCTGATCCGCTTTGACAGTACTAATCATGTGTATTGTATAAATTCAACTCATATGTAAATATGTAATAATCCACAAATTTCATAGAAATGCTAACTTGTTTTGTCTATCAATTTCATGAAAATGACTTTGGAATATGATAAATTACAACATTTTTATTTGAGAAAGAATTTAATTTAAAATTATATAACATTTAAATTATTTGAAATATTAAGTGCGTTGTTTAATTAGTTGCTAAAAATAATTTTACAATAATAGTAAGTCTAAGGACTCAAATATTTCTATATAATAAAGATATGTGTGAGTAATATAGAAATTCATGTCATAATCATTTTCCCAAAAAAGTTGGAAAATAAAATGCTAAAGGAGAACAATTAAATTCAGGTTTCTCAACCTGATCCCTGACATTTTTAGAATCATTATTCTAAAAAGTATTACTTTATTTTATATATATATTGTTATTAGACATATTAAAACGCTATACTGCTAAACTAATTTGTTCTTTTTTTTTTTTGAAAACAAACTAACATCATATATTAATACGCAACCAAACTGGAAATACAATCAGGAGGATAAGAATCCCACACACTAAGGACAGGGAAAGAACCAGCCGCCCGAGCCAGGACATGAGCAACCTGATTCGCTGACCTTCTGACATGGTGGACAACAATGTCCCCGATGTCTCTAGCAATCAACTTACATTGCTTAATGATTAAACCAACATATGAAAGATCTAACAATATAGAATTGAAACTATTACAAAAGTTCAAGCAATCTGTTTCAAGAATAACATGAGTCATACCACGGTCTTTTATCCAAGTTAGTGCCTCCTTTATTGCCATAGCTTCAGCAACAAAAGGATCACTAACACAGAGTAGGGAGCCTCCACAAGCAGCCACGAACTTGCCGTTGGAATCTCTAACCACGGCACCAAAAGCCACTCCAGTAGCAAACAAAGCTGCATCCACATTGCATTTATACTTGCCAGATGGGGGTGGCATCCAAAAGTCCAATGATTGGGTAGAACGCTGAAGCCCAACAGAGGGAGTGTGATAATATTGTTTCCATGCAGCCACCAGAGCATCAACCTGCCTTTTCAGCGAGTCAACAGACCATAATCTCCCGTTCCAAATTTTATCATTACGAGCCTTCCATGTAGTCCAGAACCTCGCAGCCATTAGCAGAACCTGGGTGCCATCTGTTGCGTGCAGCACAGCCTCAACAAAATGAACAAACGAGCGCCCTTGGAGAATGTCAGAAACGCCCCACAACTCAGCCGCCAAAGGGCATTCACATAAAATATGCGAAATTGATTCAGTCGCATGAGCACAGAAAGGACAACCACCTCCTATAGCAACCCCCTTCGATCGTAAAATCTCCAGCACAGGTAGAATACTTCGCACACATTGCCACAAAAAATTTTTAATATTAGGCGGCACAGGCAAACCCCATAGTTTCTTCTATTCGACAAACTCAAGACCATGACCATGCACTGTTAGATGACTAGTCTGAATATGGTACCCATGTTTAACAGTATAAGAGCCTTTGATATCACCTTTCCAACACCATGTATCCATAAAGTTCGGTGAAGTTGGGGTACGGAGGATCCTGACCACATCGCGTTCGTAAAAAATGTCCCTGAGCAAATCTTCATCCCAACAGTCATTATTATCCAGCAAATTACTAACATGAGTGTCTTTCAGCTCCTCAATGCAGGGCGTATGGAGGCGAGAATCAGTCGAGTCAGCTAACCAGGGCCAACCCCAGACCAAGGTATCAACCCCGTTGCCTACACGCCGAATGACTCCCTTGCGAAGAACCTTCTGCCCCGCCAAAATGCTGCGCCAAAGGTAGCTCGGGTTATGGCCAATATTCGCTTCCAGAAAACAAGTCTTGGGGAAATATTTAGCCTTCAGAACACGACTCACAAGGGCATGAGGATTAACAAGTAAGCGCCACCCTTGTTTTGTCAACAAAGCAACGTTAAATTCATGCAGTCTCTTAAAGCCTAACCCTCCATTACTTTTAGGTATAGCCAACCGTGACCAACTCAGCCAGTGTATTCCTCGAGAGGATGATGATTTTGTGTTCCACCAGAAGGCATTCATAACCTTCTCAATTGAGTCGCACACATTCAGAGGGAGAAGGAACACAGACATAGAGAAGAGAGGCATGGCCTGGGCAATACTTTTCAACAGAACTTCCTTCCCTGCTCTGGAGAGGAGCTTTTTCTGCCAACCATTAATTCTTTCACGGATCCTCTGTTCAATATAACGAAACACAGCAGTTTTATTACGACCAAGGAAGGATGGGAGGCCAATATATTTACCAAAGTCATTTGCTTGCCTTACCCCGAAGATACGTGCAATAGAGGTGCAGTCTGTTGGCGTAGTATTCATGCTGAAAGTGACGCTGGATTTGTCGAAATTGACCAATTGGCCAGAAGCATCACCATACAAACGAAGGCAATTTTTCACTTCCTGGGCTTCACCTGCAGTGGCTTTGAAGAAGAGGAGGCTATCGTCGGCGAAGAAAAGATGTGAAATCGATGGAGCCCCTCTAGCCACTCTGACTCCGTGAATATTCCCTCGGGCCTCTTGTTGTTGAAAGAGTAGTGACAATCCTTCAGCACAAATAATAAAGAGGTAGGGCGATAAGGGGTCCCCTTGTCGAATGCCCCTGGAAGGAACAACCATCCCGGTTGAAGCCCCGTTAACGAGAATGTTATAGCTCACCGAGGTAACACACATACGAATGAGTTCCACCCACTGCTGTGCAAACCCTAATGATAGCAACATTCCTTCTAAATATCCCCACTCCATTCTATCGTAGGCCTTCGCCATATCTAACTTCAGCGCTGCCCAACCAACATTACCGTATCGCTTCGTTCTTAGGTAGTGGCCAACTTCACCTGCTAGAATGATATTATCAGAAATTAACCTGCCAGGGACGAAAGCACTCTGTGAAGAAGAGACAATGCCATTTAAAACAGTCTTCAAACGGTTGGCAACAACTTTAGCAAGCACCTTATACACCACGTTGCACAATGCTATCGGCCTCAAATCCGAAACCCTCTCGGGGATCTTCTTCTTCGAAATTAAAACCATGTTAGTGACATTCAAACCCACTGGCAAAGCACGGTTATTAAAGCAAGCGGATACGAAAGCAGTAAGATCATAACCAACTATGGTCCAGAAAGATTGGTAGAATGAGGGCATCATGCCATCTGGACCCGGAGCTTTGTTAGGAGCCATAGAGAAAAGAGCTGTTCTCACTTCGTCAGATTCAACCGGCTGCAGTAAGATATCATTCGTTGCTTGTGAAAGGCGAGTGGGGACATCCACCAGAATACCACGGTCACCCTCAACAGTTTTAAAAATTTCCTCATAATACCTTACAATCTCATTGTGCATCCCGTCACCTTCCACCCAACATCCAGTGGAATCCTTGAGGCGTTGCAAATGATTAGTCTTCCTCCTATGGCTAGCAAATCGGTGAAAGTACTTTGTGTTCGAATCTCCCTCCTTTAACCATAACTGCTTTGAGCGCTGTCTCCAGTAAATTTCCTCCTGGGTAAGCAAGGTTCGTAGCTCAACTTCCACCTCATGAAAGCAAGTGATATCAGCCAGCACCGAGCTACGTTTCAAATTTTCAAGACGGCCTCGCAACTGTTGAATTTTCTTACCAAACTTACGGAAATGATCAGCACCCCATCGCCACAAATCCTGACCACAATTAATGATACGTTGTTGAAAGTCAAAAGCCGCTGACTGATGCCATGAAGCTTCCACCACTTGTCTACAATTAGCATCTAAGAGCCATGCCGATTCAAATTTAAACTTTCTGGTAGCCAGCCATGTAGGATAACCATGCAAACTCAAGAAAATGGCACTGTGGTCAGACGTTACTGCATGCAGGTTTTGCACATACGCATCATCATACAAATCTCTCCACTCCATCGACACAACTGCTCTATCAAGCCTTTCTTCAATCCAGTGGTCTGTGCCTCTACCCTTAGTCCACGTGAACTCATGACCCCTCATAACCAGGTCAGATAACTCACAGTCTTGAAGAGTCTCGTTAAACCCACGTATGAGATTATCTGGATGAGGAATATGCCCCCTCTTTTCCCCATGATTTGCAATGTCGTTGAAATCTCCGATCATAACCCAGGGAAGACTTGATCGATCTTTAAGATCTTTAAGTAAATCCCAAGACTGTTGCCGCCTAGACCTTTCTGGGAAGCCGTAGAAACATGTGAGGCGCCAAGGGGGTTTATCAGCCAACGTCACGATCACATCAATATGATTTCCGGAGTAACTCAAAAGAGAAGCCATATCCGAAGTATGCCAGAATAACGCCAAACCTCCTCCTAAACCAACTCTGTCAACTGTAAACAAACCTTCATAGCCCAATCGAATTTTTAAACGCTCAAGCTGAGCAGACTGAGCTTTAGTCTCCATAAGAAAAACAAAATTGGGTCGCTGACTGGACACAAAGCCTAGAAGTTCCCGAACTGTCTGAGGGCCACCCAAACCCCGGCAGTTCCAGCTTAAAGTACTCATTGGGCAAGGCGGGCTTGGACTACCGGACCTGCCAAACACAAGTTTTTTGGAACGTCAACCATGCTCACATCATCAATGGACGACTGCCCTTCCACCACAGCCTCTTCACGTCTACGCTTATGATCAACCTGCACAATATTATTTTCCTCCAACATAGTGGGATGAGAGAATGAGGCCATAGGCGCTGCTGAAACACACACAGGTATTTCTGGAAGCTCCGGTAATAACCATTGTGCACCAATCGGTTTTACTTACCTTCGGAGACCTGCCCTAAGACCCGAACCATAGGGGTAATCCTTCGGTTCGATTCCTTCCAAGTAGGCTTTGCGACAAAACTTGTCGGAATGCCCTAGTAAACCACAACAGAAGCAGAAAGTGTTTAGACGCTCATATTTGAAAAGAACCCAGTAGGAGGAACCATCGCGTAGCCGGAGCTTCATTCGACGTTTGAGGGGCTCTGTAACTTTCAAAGAAACCCTGATACGGAAGAAACTCTTCCAGTGTCCACCAAAGTTGTTGGGATCTACTTTCACAAATACCCCTACATAGTTACCAATATCCTGGACAAAAGCTGCGTTTGCATACACCGTAGGAAGATCATGGATCTGAACCCAGAAATCCACACTATCTAGAATAATCTCCTCCGGCCGAACTCTCGGTGGGACCAGATTGCAGACGAGAGTTTGATTTTCGAACGACCACGGACCGTCGTCGAGAACCCGAAACATGTCTCGCTGATGAGGGAGTTGGAACGAGAAAAGATTTTCCTCCAAAGGAATCACCCTCACACCCATTAGCGGACGCCATACCGACGCTAGGATCTGCTGCATGTGTTCAAATTTAACTGGACGGTCCGTAAGCAACTTACCAACCAGTTCATAGTACACAACGCTGCCACTTGGCTGATCAACATCGGGCGCATCCAGACCTCCCTCATCCTCAGCCGCAATGGACAAAGCAGCATAGTTTTCGGCCAGAGTCTGAGGATCCATTGCACGAACTAGACAGAGAGACCACGAGCAGACAGAAGGAAAACAAAAGCCGACAAAGATCGGAGGAAAAGGAAAAACCCTAAAAGCGTTAGGGAGAAAACTCTCTAGAAAACCCTAGAGAGAGAGCCGCATCTTAAAATATTTTAAACCCCGTCTACATACATCCTTTTTAATTAATTATTGGAGAATAAACTAATTTGTTCTTAATGACTCACATATGTCAGTTCATCAGAGCATATTAGAGATAGGATTAGAACATATCAGAGTAGTTAGTTGTGATTTTATTATATCAGAGCATATCACAGTTGGTATTTAGAATTTGTTTTAATATAAACTTTCGTATTTTGATTTCAAAATAATAATAATAATAGTAATAATAATAATAATAATAATAAAACAAGCATTTTTTTTAAAGCCAAACAAAACTAGTGAATATATTAATGCTCCAAATGGTTAAACAATGACATAAGAATATCCTTCCAAATAAAACAAGTGGAACTCACACCCCCTGCCTTAGCTAACACCTGGAAGAACTAACTAGCTAAATATAAGAATGAATAACAAGAGCAACATAAGAACGAAATGAAGAAGACTGGTAAAGATTCAAACAAATAATTGAATAATCCGAGTGGATTCTAACGTTAGAATAACCTTGATCTTTTGATCAAGATAACACTTCTCGAACCTTCATCGCTTCAGCTAGTAACGGGTTGTGCGGACAACGAAGGGGTCATTCGTGCATCATTACAAATTAAAACTCAATTCTCAAAGTCCATAGTGGTATGCATAATAAACCAAAAAATTTACAAAACAGTTGCTGACAAGGCCAACAACAACTAATTGCCAATTGATTGGGTTACTCTCCATAAGATATATTAAATATAATAGATCTAAATATATATATATATATATTATATATACGCGTATATATAATAGAGAAAGAGGAATAGAAATGATTTCCAATTGATGATGAAAAGCTTTGAAACACACATATTTATACTAAATGATAAAGCTAGAAATTATGGAATCAAACCACTAATGCTCCATGATTCCACCTAGCACACAACTCACGTACACCTCTCATTCCTATTATTAAGCATGATAATGCCTCATTATTTTCCTAACAAATTAACTAACTACTTGGTTTAACATTATAATATTATTATTATTATTATAACATTGCCTCCTTTAAACCAAGTTGGATATATTGGTCATCCCAATATCCTTCTTCAATTTGAGAAATGTCTTTGTCTTCAACGGCTTCGTATAGATATCAGCAACTTGACTGGCACGTGAATAATACTTAATGCGGATTTGTTTTTCAGCAGCCAACTCTCTGATTTTGTGATACTTGATATCAATGTGTTTGCTGCGACCATGAAAGACAGGATTCTTGGTCAACGAAATTACAGATTTGTTGTCACAGAAAATAGTTGTAGGTACTTCCTGCTTGTGTTGTAAAAATTCTAAGGGCTTGTTTACTAACAGAAAACTGTTTTCAATTTTCTGTTTTCTGTTTTCTAATTTTCCAATTTTCATTCTCTATTTTTCATTCTCTGTTTTCTGTTTAGAAAACTTGTTTACTAACACTTATTTTTTCAAATTTATTTTTTTAGATTAACGTTATGAAATTAACAATAAGTTTGATTTCGAGTTTTTTTTAGACCTTATATTTAAAATATTTTAAAATATATTTGGTTTAAATAGAATAAATATATATTTTTAATTTTAAGTCCAATATATGTAAAAATTTTACATTTGATATCCGAACCAAATTTATATCTGTATATAACATAAATAAAAATATATTTGAACCAATAACTTATTAAGTTCACATAAAATTTAGTTTATATAATATTAATATTTTTTGAGCTAATATTTAATATATGTTTGGATATATTCATTTGAATGACATGTATATAATATATAATTTTTATTTTGAATTCTAATATAATAATATATGTGAAATTTTGATATCCGATATCTGGACCAAACTTGTATCCAATATAACATAATTAAAAAATATCCAAACCAATAATCAATTGAGTTCAATCCAAATATGAAAAGTGGTATAGATTTCAATTTTTAATTTTAATAATGTAAATGATGTATAATTTTAAGCATAATCAAATAATTTATGTTTAAATAAGTAATTCAAGTAGAAAAGATAGAAGCTGATGATAAGTAAAAGAACATGATAATAAATGTAATCATAGTAATGAATAAATATGTATGTAGGTAATTGCTTGAGTAGCACAATTTGCTGCTGCAATATATTATGCTTCTACGGTTGAAAGTGCTACAATCTGCTGTTTCTTTGAAGACCAAGAAAATATGGTTGAACCAAGATAGAAGGCATATCCTGATGTGCTTTTTCTGGTCTCAACATCTCCAGCCCAATCACTGTCTGTGTATCTGACAAGTTCCACAACTTCATTAGTAGAGTAAAAAATTCCATCATTACTCGTACCTTTGACATATCTTAGAATTCGCTTTGCTGCAGCCCAATGTGATTCTTTTGGTTCCTCCATGAATGTGCTAAGTATTCCAACTCCAAAAGAAATATCCGGCCTTGTTTCCACCAGATACCTCAAACTCCCAATTAAGCTTTTATAAGCTGTAACATTCACATTCTTACCAGACTCATCTTTGGACACCTTTAACTTTTCAACTATCGGAGTTAAAACTGGTTTGGAGTTTTCCATTTTGAACTTTTTCAAGATATCAGCTACATACTTCTTTAGTGAAATAAAGATTTCACCATCTATCTGAACAACCTCAAGGCCAAGAAAGTAACACATAATGCCCATATCAATAATTTCAAATCTCTTAATGAGTGCCTCCCTGAATTCTGAGATTAGCTTCAAGTTATTTCCAGTAAAGCCTTTGAGTAACGCCAATAATTTCAAATCTCTTAATAATTTCAGCATTGTATAATTTATAAGCCTTTGAAGTATCACTATAACCAATGGATATACACTTCTCACCTTTATCATCCAACTTCTTTCTCAATTGATCTGACACATGTGCATATGCCAAACATCCAAAAACCTTGAGATTTCTTATAGAGGGTTTTCTCCCACTCCAAGCTTCCTTAGGTGTCTTATCACGCACACTTTTAGTTGGACACCTGTTCAATACATAGACAGCACAAGCAACAGCTTCTGCCCAAAAAGGCTTAAGCAGATTTTTAGATTTCAACATGCACCTCACCATATCCATGATAGATCTATTCTTCCTCTCAGCCACTCCGTTTTATTGTGGAGTGTATCTAGCTGTCATCTGGTGATGAATACCCTTCTCCTTCAGAAAATCATCACAAGCAATATATTCTGTACCTCTATCAGTTCTCAAGATTTTGATTTCATAACTACTTTGCTTTTCAACAAAGTCTTAAATTATTTGAAAACATCACATGCATCAGACTTTTGCTTCAAAAAGTAAACCCGTGTTTTCCTACTGAAATCATCAATGAAAGTAACAAAGTACTTACAACCTCCATGTGAAGGAACATCCAACGAAAAACACAGGTATGAGTGAATAATCTCCAACTGTTTTGCGGCTCTCCTTGACTTGCCCACGGGGAAGGGATCTCTATGCTTCGTCCCAATCAAACAAATCTCACAAATACTATCAGGGGCATTCACAACAAGTAAATAAAAAGCATGTTAATTTTTCGCTAGATAGTTTAATCCAGAGAAATGGAAATGTCCAAATCGCATATGCCATAACCAATTATCATCACAAATTTCATAATTAAAGCAAACAAGAAGTGCATGATTGATTTTTAAAGGAAATAGTCGATTTTGGGACATATTTACCTTTGTAATCAAAATTCCCTTAGCATCTACAATGGTACAACACCCCTGTGTAATATTTATCTTATATCATTTTTCTGACAACTGCCCCATACTCAACAAATTTTGGTGTAGATCAGGAACATAGAACACATCGGATATAAATTTGTGAGTACCATCCTTCAACTAAATAGAGATTTTACCTTTTCTCAAAATTGGCACTTTTGACTTATTGCCAAATATCACTTCAGACCGGACTTATTCATCTAGTTCGGAAAACAAATCTTTCTTCCCACACATATGGTTACTACACCCAGTATCCAAGAACCATATGTTTTCATCTGCAGAAAAACTATTACTGGCCAAAAGTAAGGTTTCAGAACTCTCACCGGACTTTTCAACAATATTTGCTTGATTTCCACGATTGTCCTTATTGTACCAGCAATCTGCAATCTTGTGCCCATACTTGCCACAATTGTAGCAGTGAAATGAAAATTTTCCTTGTTTGGTATTACCTCTACCTCTCCCCTAGTTGGAGTTACCACGTCCTCTTCCTCTAGATCCTCCTCTTCCGTTTCCACGACCTCTACCAGATCCTCCACCTCTTTGATTAGGGCCAATCATATTAAGAGTGACTTGACTCTTCAAAGCTTCTTCTGCAAGTGGTTCCGATTTTGACTAAATCCTGTCAATATGACTTTCTATCATACCTTTCAGCTTTACAACTGAAAAGAGCTCAGTTTTGTGCAGTGTTGTAAAAATCGCGCCTAGGCACCGGATGGTCGCAGCAAGGAAGGCCGGATCGGCCTCCTCCGCGGCCGTCCGGCTAGGCGGCGCCTAGACCGCCTAGCCGGCCAAATCGTCTCCCCCGATCAGTTTTATTTTATTATTATTTTTTTTGGTTTCTTCTTCGTGAATGAAGAAGAACTCAGAACTGCCTTCATAGACACAGACCAACACTTATCAAAACTCCTTTTGTTGGTGGAGTCGGCTGCGATCTGTTGAGGCTTGTGACTACGATCTGTTGATGGAGCCGACTGCGATCTGTTGAGGCCTGAGGGCTGTGTCAAAAGTGTGGCGGTGGGAAGGTCTGCCGCCGTGAGAGTGGCGGAGTGCAAAGAGGAAGAGAGTTGCGATTGGTGGGCGAAGAAGGCAGAGTGGCAGATCTGATGCGTTGAGGTCTCAAGGAAGAGAGGCAAATCTGATTTTCTGATGGTTGTTTTACAGATGAAAAGTTGAAAACAAATAGTGATAAGGGGAGAAGACAAATAGTGATATCATTGAGTACTGGAATGGTTTTGGAGATTCAGTGGGCGGAGAAGACAAAAGAAATTATGGTTTTGGAATTTCAAGAGGCAGATATGGGGAACAGTACTGGAAGCTAAAATTCCTATAAACATTAAAACTAAAAAAAAAAAGAATTAAAAATAAAAAATAAAAACAAATCGGTCGCCTAGGCGCCCCCTAAGTGCCTAGGAGCGCCTAGCGATTTTTGCAACCTTGGTTTTGTATGACTCTGTTATTGAAGCCACCACATAGTCATATTTCATCGGCATAGTTCGAAGAACTTTTTCAACCACTGCACCATCTTCAATCATATTTTCATATAACCTCATCTTATTCACTTGATCAATAAGACGAGTGAAATACGTATCTACTGTTTCTGTAGAGGTTATCTCACATTGATCGTACAACCTTCTCAACAACTGCAACTTCGACTTATGTGCTCGATCAACTCCTTTGTGTGACACCATTAGGATGTCCCAAGCTTGCTTTGCTTTTTGAGCACGAGCTAATTGCCCAAAAATTGAGTAATCAACACCTTAGTGAGTCTTTCCCAAGGCTAATTGATCTAGCCGTATAGCGGTTGCATCAGCTCCTTCTTGTAGACCGGGATCAACATAGCTCCAAAGATTATGAGCTTTAAAATGTGTGGTCATCATAATTTGCCAATAATTGTAATCGAGTTTCCCATCTAATTTGGGACCCGACCATAAAATATTGAAATTTTTGGCCATATTTGACTACGGAAAATATCTCGGGGTTGGAAGGTTAGCAGGCTCTAATACCAAATGTAAGATATACATATATATATATATATATATATATATATATATATATATATATGATGGTATATAAAGGCGACTGGGTAGATGAGTCGGTCGGTAGGAAGAGAAAGCTAATAGAACACTGATATGCAAGGCTCGCTTTGACTCCTTCAGAGGTCGGTTGGTAGGAGAAGAAAGCCCATAAAGCGTCAATACCCTGAAACATGCGAGGTCCGTCCCGACTCTTTGGGGTCGGTCGGAAGAGGAACTGGCTGACTGAGTGTATAAGGCTGTCGGCTGGTCTTCGGCGGACTCCTAAGGACACTCGGTGAAGACGAAGGATCGAGAGAACCAACGGACGATCATGAGAGAACGACTATCATTATGAGCATTTAATGTCTTTTATGAGCTATTATTTATATCATTGATTAGGAGATTAAGTGTGTAACCGCCCAGGTGCGTGAGATATATAGCTATACGGGACCCTTTGAGTGGGGAGGAGAAGGAGTGAGAAAGACTAAGCAACTTGAGAATTTATATCAAATACACCTATTGTTCTTGTAATTTTTCGGTAGTGTTGGCCCGCCGGCCGATCGCCTGAAGATCGGGAAACCATCACTGGCGCCGTCTGTGGGGATCGAATAAAAGTGCAGCATCTCCGGTGAAGCAATGAGAGAGGCAAGTAAGGCAATCAGTGCGGGGGGACGACCTCGTTCCAACGACTTACGAGAGCAGTTGGGCCGGTCTAATGGCCGCGATTTGCGAGAACAACTAGCTTGACCTAACAGTCAAGACTTAAGAGAACAGATATCAGGGCATCTCAATGGAGCGCCCTCTGGCGGAGCCGATTTAAGAGAACAACTGGGACGACAAAACGGCCAAGACTTGAGGGAGCGTTTGAACCGGCAGACTTCCCGGCACACCAGGGAGTCCCGTCAAGGTACGATAAGTAACCGACCTCCACCCGGGGAGTTGGAACAAATTGTAGTTCAAGTCATCAATGAGGTCGAAAGACGAAGGCTTGAGAACCTCGGCACAAACAATCAGACCGATCCCGTTCGACCAGCGGGAGAGGGGACCGCGAACCATCAAGTTATTGAGCAGGAAGGGCATCACAGGGAGGATCACCTGGCCCCCCGTCGAGAAGACGGCAGGCGTCGGGAGGTAGCCCGGTCCGTTATGGATCGTCTAAGTGACCCCCAGGGAAATCCGTTGCGAAACCCACCCCGCGGGAACCCGGATCGACCGAACGGCAATCACCAAGAACGTCAAGCCGCGGCGGCTTAGCGGAGGGTATAGGCCGCTATATCGGAAAGTAGCGCGGAATCTCCCCCGGAACCTAAGTACCGCCGAAGTCAAATGGAAGGCTTCGAGCGCAGGTTACAAAACCTACAGGATCAATTTGAAGGCAAGGTGAGGCCTTCCGCTGAGAATCTATTAACCTCCTCACCCTTCATGGACGAAATTATGGATTATCGGGCTCCCGCGGACCTAAAAATCCCGGAACATGCTACTTCCGATGGGACGGGGGATCCCCAAGAACATCTGGTCAGTTATCAGGCCAAAATGCAAGTCTTAGGGGTAGAAGAGCCACTTATGTGCAAGGCTTTCCTCCCTACTCTCAAGGGACTCGCCCAAAAATGGTTTTTGGCACTGCCAAGCCGTTCCATTCGGTGCTTCAATGATTTAGCCGACCGATTCCTTACTCATTACGCCGTAAACATCAAGCTGCAGCGCAATCTTACCCACTTGAGCAGAATCAGTCAAGATGAGGGAGAAGCTCTGAACACGTATCTGGCTAGCTGGCAAAAGGAAGTACAAACTATCGAGGGGTTAGACGAGCAAGTAGCTATCACCTTTTTCATGGAGTCGCTCCGAGCGGGCAAATTGTTTATTGATCTTCACAATGATCGCCCAAAGACGTATGTGGAGGCTATCCAAAGAGCCAGTCGCCAGGTAGACACAAAAGAGGCTGTGAGACAGAAACGGCAGCGAGAAGCTGCCGGGTCCAGCGCTAAGCGATCACGACCTGAGTCCAGGAGTCGAGCGGAACCTGAGCGCCCTAGTCGCACTAAGGTTCGACGAGGAGCTGAGAGGGTGGGGGCTCCGCCCCCTCGCCTTACCGTGGCCCAACCCGTGCATGAGGTAAAAGATACCTTACCTCCCCCTCCGCCTCTGAAACCTGGAGATCAGCCCGAGATCTTACCTCCGGGAGGGGCCCCGTCGAAATACTGTCGATATCACCGATCGACTACACATACCACGGAGGAATGTTTTTACCTGCGCAAAGAAATAGAGGCCATGATACAGAAGGGTGCTCCACCTCCACCTAATCAATGGAGGCGACATCCGCGTTCCGATAAAACAGATTCGCGCTCCGATCGAGGAAAACAACCCGCCTCTAAGGAAGAGGAGACTAATTGGAAGCACAAACCTGTTATCAACATGATAGTAGGAGGACCGGAAGGAGGGGACTCATCCGGTTCTCGGAAAGCTTGGGCTCGACAACTATATGAGGGGACCATCTACGGTCGGGACGACAGTCTAAAATAGGTATGTCGAGAACCCATTTTGTTTACCGATGAGGACGTACCCCGAAGCTAACACCCCCATCGGGATGCTTTGGTTATCGCCATGGACGTCCATGGCCCGGTAGTCCGAAGAGTCCTAGTGGACACAGGGAGTAGCGTGAACATCTTGTATCTAGAGGTGTTTGAGAGATTGGGGTTACAACGTAACAAGCTAAAACCTGTGAAAACACCTTTGGCCGGTTTTACCGGGGACTCAATCGAGTCAGAGGGATCCATACGTTTGCCGGTTGAAATCGGGACCTTTCCCAACCTTCGAAGCATAGACATGGAATTTGTGGTAGTCGACCTATCCTGCTCCCATAATATGATTCTAGGGCGACCTGGATTAGAAGATTTGGGTGCTCTCATCTCCCTCGAACATCTTTGTCTGAAATTCCAGACTCCCAATGGGATCGGAGTCGCTCGGTGCGACCAGAAGGCAGCTCGGGATTGTTATTTACAGTCCTGCCGAGAGATTGGGAAAAAGGACCTGAGGATTCACGCTATCACTAGTCGGGAGGAACAGTTAAAGAGTCTTGACCGACCCGAGCCGGCTGTAGAACTAGAAGAAATTGAGATTGACCCTTCGCGCCCTGAGAGACGGGTAAAGATCGGAGTGGGTTTGGCTGAGAAAGTCAAACAAGAAATCATCCAGGAATTGCAAAAATATCAGAAGGTATTTGCATGGGGCCCTGAAGACATGCCGGGAGTTGACCGGTCGGTCATTTGCCACCGACTGGCCGTCAACCCTAACCACAAACTCGTAATTCAGAAGACAAGATACCTCTTGGCGGATCGACGAGAATTCGTTAAGAAGGAGGTGGAAACCTTGATGGCTGCGCATCATATCCGTGAGGTAAAGTACCCGGACTGGCTTGCCAACGTAGTGCTTGTGCCGAAGCCTCCCGCTTGGCGAATGTGCATGGATTACACAGATCTTAATCAAGCTTGCCCAAAAGATCCTTTCCCTTTACCAAGGATCGATCAGTTGGTGGACGAGACGGCTGGCTGTGATTTATTGAGTTTCATGGACGCCTTCCGGGGCTATCATCAAATCTTCATGCACCCCGCTGACGAAGAGAAGACTGCTTTTATTACTCCAGATGGGGTATACTGCTATCGGGTAATGCCTTTTGGTCTAAAAAATGTCGGGGCCACTTATACCCGAATGGTAGGACGATTGTTCAGAGATTTGCTAGGAAAGTCCATGGCAGCCTATGTGGATGACATGCTTGTGAAAAGCAAAGATGAAGGAACTCACGCGAGGGATTTGGCGGCTACCTTTGCCATAATGGAAAAATACAATCTGTGATTGAACCCAAAAAAGTGCGCCTTTGCGGTACGAGGAGGAAAGTTCCTTGGTTATATGGTCACCCGGAAAGGAATCGAGCCCAACCCTGAAAAGGTGAAGGCTATACTTGATATGCAGCCTCCCGGGACCTTGAAGGAATTACAAAGGTTAACGGGGCGACTCGCAGCCTTAAACAAATTCCTGTCTAAATCAGCAGACCGGGCCTTACCTTTTTTCGAAGCTATGAAGAAGAGGGAAGGGTTTCGCTGGACAGAAGAATGCCAGAAGTCGTTTGACGAGTTAAAAGAATACTTACAGACTCCGCCACTGCTATCTACTCCGAAGGAAGGGGAAGTGTTATTCCTCTATCTAGCCGCCTCCCAAAAGGCTGTTAGTTCTGTGTTAATCCGAGAGGAGGAGCGAGTACAGCATCCGGTCTATTATGTTAGTCGAGCCTTAAAGGCCTCGGAGATTCGTTATACCCCCTTGGAAAAGGTGGTGTACGCTCTGGTGATCACCGCTAGGAAGCTGGTACCGTACCTCCAGGCTCATCCCATCCGAGTCTTAACCGACCAGCTTCTGGCAGGTGTTCTGCGAAATCCCAACTCGTCAGGGCGTTTGGTAAAGTGGGTCGTAGAGCTCACACAATATGGGATTGAGTATCACCCTCGCCCCTCGGTGAAAGGTCAGGCCTTAGCCGATTTTATAGTAGAATGCACCGCTCAGAGTCCTGAACCCAACGCCAAGGGCCCTGAGGAAGGGGATTGGTGGGAAATGCACGCCGATGGAGCCGCCAGTCAACACCATTGCGGAGGTGGAATCATATTGACGACTCCTGAAGGTTTCCGTTTATACTATTCATTAGCGTATGAGTTCAGAGCCTCGAATAATGAAGTTGAGTATGAGGCCGTGATCGGAGGATTGCGGATGGCCAAGGCCCTTAAAGTTCAGAAGATCCAGATAAAGACCGATCCCCGCTTAGTGGTCGGACAAGTAACCGGAACATGTGAGGCGAAGAATGAAAGACTCGGACGATATAAAAAAGTCACTGAGGGACTTCTGGGTGAATTTGAAGCTTATGAGTTAGAGCACGTGCCCTGCGCTGAGAACACAGAGGCCGATATTCTGTCCAAAATGGCCTTAGGAGGAATACCGGATCATCTCATCAGAATCTGTCAGAATGAACGAGTCTCGCTACCCAGCATAGAACCGAAATTCGTTCCAGAAGACGTTTGTATCACTGAGGAACTGGACTCTGAGGAACATCCGGAAGTATTCTGGATGGAGGAAATTCGTAGCTATAAGGAAATAGGGGACCTCCCTGACGATCCGGCCGAAGCAGCGAAAATCCATAGACGATCCCCTGCGTATGTGTTGATAGACGGTCACATGTACAAGAAGCCCTTCGGGGGACCGTTGCTAAGGTGTTTGTTCCCTTCTGAGGCAAACCAAGTTATGGAGGAGGCGCATCGAGGAATTTGTTCAGCTCATCAAGGGGCCCATACGCTAGCCCGCAAGATAGTGTTACAAGGATATTATTGGCCCACTATGGTCAAGGACTGTATCAACCGAGTCGCTAGATGTGCGATATGTCAGTCTTTCGCCAAGAAAGACACTCGGCCGACCTCTTTTTATACTCCGATTACGGTAGCTATTCCCTTTGCCAAATGGGGAATTGATATCGTTGGGCCGTTGCCCCAGGTACCTGGACAGCTACGATTTTGTGTGGTGGCTGTGGATTATTTCACCAAATGGGTAGAAGTTGAGCCCTTGGCAACTATCACTGAATTTCAATGTCGCAAGTTCCTTTGGAGGAAGGTCATTTGTCGATTCGGGCTCCCGGAGCACCTAGTTAGTGACAATGGAAGACAGTTCGATTGCCGACCCTTTAGAGACTTTTGCCAACAGTACGGAATCCGATACACCAGGGTCTCTGTAGCTTACCCCCAGGCCAATGGTCAGGTCGAGAATGTTAATCGAACCATTGTGGATGGAATCCAAAGAAAGTTAAATGACCTGGGAGGAACCTGGGTTGATGAGTTAGATCGAGTCCTATGGGCGTATCGAACGACTCCTCGGAGAGCAACCGGGGAGACTCCATTCTCCCTTACTTATGGCTTCGAGGCCAAGGTACCTACCGAGATTACCACCCCAACCCTTCGGGTGTTACAGTACAACGACGATGAAAATGAAGAAAATCTGCAAATAGAGAAGAACTTCCTTGAAGAAAGGAGGGACGCGGCGTATGGACGAATGGCCGAATATCAGCAGTCGGTCAAACGCTATTATGATAAGAGAGTAAAGGAGAAGAAGTTTCAGGAGGGAGATCTGGTCTTAAGAGACCGGGACACCAGTCAACCTAATCAAAGGGGGAAATTTACAATCAAATGGGAAGGTCCTTACCGAATCAGAGAAGTCATTCGCCCGGGAACATACCGTTTGGAGACCCCGGAAAGGCGGGCTGTGGAAAGAAAATGGAATGCGGTGCACCTGAAGAAATTCTTTGTGGAAAGAAAATGGAATGCGGTGCACCTGAAGAAATTCTTTCAGTAGAAGGTTAGGCTTTTAAAAGATTGTAATGAATTCTTTCAGTAGAAGGTTAGGCTTTTAAAAGATTGTAATGAAAGTCATGAATTTTAATAGAGTGATCACTTTTTTACGACATCTTGTTTTGAGGGGACATATGAGTCTGGCAGTCTGTCTGCCTTTGAGTGAGTTAGGTCATATGAGTCTGGCAGTCTGTCTGCCTTTGAGTGAGTTAGGTTATATGAGTCTGGCAGTCTGTCTGCCTTTGAGTGAGTTAGGTTGAGATAACCTAAGTCTCATTTCGATCCTCGGATCCTTATGAGTCTGGCAGTCTGTTTGCCTTTGAGTGAGTTAGGTTGAGATAACCTAAGTCTCATTTCGATCCTTGGATCCTTATGAGTCTGGTAGTCTGTCTGCCTTTGAGTGAGTTAGGTTGAGATAACCTAAGTCTCATTTCGGTCTTTGGATCCTTATGAGTCTGGCAGTCTGTCTGCCTTTGAGTGAGTTAGGTTGAGATAACCTAAATCTCATTTCGGTCCTCGGATCCTTATGAGTCTGGCAGTCTGTCTGCCTTTGAGTGAGTTAGGTTGAGATAACCTAAATCTCATTTCGATCCTCGGATCCTTATGAGTCTGGCGATCTGTCTGCCTTTGAGTAAGTTAGGGTGAGATAATCTAAGTCTCATTTCGATCCTTGGATCCTTATGAGTCGGGCAGTCTATCTGCCTTTGAGCGAGTTAGGTTGAGATAACCTAAGCCTCATTTCGATCCTCGGATCCTTGTGAGTCTGGCAGACTATCTACCCTTGAAAAAGGTTGAGGAGAAGGAGTGAGAAAGACTAAGCAACTTGAGAATTTATATCAAATACACCTATTGTTCTTGTAATTTTCCGGTAGTGTTGGCCCGCCGGCCGATCGCCTGAAGATCGGGAAACCATCAATATATATATATATATATATATATATATATATATATACATATACATACACGTATATATAAGAGAGAAAGAGGAATAGAAATGATTTCCAATTGATGATGAAAAGCTTTGAAACACACATACTTATTGTAAATGATAAGGCTAGAAATTAGGGAATCAAACCACTAATGCTCCATAACTCCACCTAGCACACACCTCACGTACACCTCTCATTCCTATTATTAAGCATGATACTGCCCCATTATTTTCCTAACAAATTAACTAACTACTTGGTTTAACATTATAATAATAATATTATTATTATTATTATAACACTCTCTATATAATATATATATATATATATATATATATATATATATATATATATATATGTATGAGTACCTCATAAAAGAAAAGAAAGGAAACACTATTACAAACAAGTAATATATATAACACGATTTGTCCCTAAAATACAAAAACAAAAAATTAAAAAGTTTTCTTTTCAATATATCAAATAAAATTTTCATATATATTAAACACGAGTAAAATCATATAAAAAAGAAAGGCGAGTTTGCTTCTTATTGTCGTGTTTGTAACTGTGTAGAGCACTGTGAAGTGTGGTGTAGTAGTAGGCACTTCTAAACAGGGACGAAGCTAGAAATTTCTTCTAGCGAGGGCGAAGTATTAAAATAAAATAGATAGTTAAAAAAAAAAGAAATACTTAAGAAATATAATCATAAATATTATTGAATCTATGTGATAAATAAAACACATCAAAATTTTATAAAAATATTCATAACAAAATATGAAACATAATTAATTTGATAAATTAATTCAAATAGAAAACACATTATAAATTACATCTCATTATTAATATATAAAAAAATTATATATATATTAAATAATCAATATAGCTTTGCACACAAGATTCGAACGCATGACCTTTCATACGGCAAAATGTAACATTACCATCTTATCTAGCTAATCCATTGTCTATAATATTTGTTTTCATATATTTATATCGAAAACATGTACTATATATACATATATACATATATACATATAAAGCTATATATGGGGTGAGGGTGAGGGTGGGGTGAGTGCGGGCAGCAGCCCCCACTGCTCCCACAGTGGCTTCGTCACTACTTCTAGAGGAATCTGTAAGTATATATAAAAGAAAGTAACGTATGGTTTTGAACTTGTGGAGTGTGTATGGAAAGTGATAGGTATGTGAGGGATTGGCGGAACTAGCGAAATTTCGTTGAAAAAATAGTAGAACCATCCCATTAGATGATTTTTCCAAGCTTTTGTGCCACATGGAAGAGAAAGAGGGAGTGGGTTTTCCTTGCAAAGGCCCAACTGTGATATGCTCTGATAAAATAGATTCACAACTAAATACTCTGATATGTTCTGATCCTAAATTTGATATGCTCTAACTTACTGCCCTACCAATCACGATTTAAAAACCAGAAACCTTCAACTAAACAACCAAAACAAAACATAATGAAATAAACCAAACCAATGCCAAAACTCAATTGCATAGCTTATTGTTGCCAAACATACACAGGCATAAAGTGTCACACAACTTTGCATAATTTTTTAATAGCATCACCTAGTATATCTAAAATTAGTTAATACAATTATTAATTTTAAATGAAAAAATAATACAATATTATTATGCATGTTATATTTAGAAAACGTTTGGCATTAATATTATGCATGCTAGTTACCTAGTTTTTATTACTCCATTTACTCAGTTTGATATTTATAATTCAACGTTACATAATACAAATACTACATCATATATAAATTTTCTAAATGTAAAATAGACCAGCTTAAAGCTTTTGGGCACTCTACGAAGAGGCGTCCACAGTTCGGTTCCGGTTTGGACCTCCGATTCGCGGTTCCAAGATAGCCGGAACCGGAATCGGAACCTTAAAAGGACGGTTTCAGTCCGGTTCCAGAATCGGCGGTTCTGATTGGAACCGTCGATTCTAACCGGACTTGTTATTATTTTGCGCATTAGCGCAAATAATGCAAATTGAGCTGACGCAGCAGCGCAAAATACACTGTTGCGTCAGCTAATTAAATTTGGGTTGATGCACTAGTCCTTTAGGCTCTAACATATTATGAAGTATGTAATATAATATACTCCCTCTGTCCCATTTTACCTGTCCTATTTACTATTCATTGGTCAAACCAACTCTTTCTTCTTTACTTATTTTTTTTAGTAATTTTTTATTATTTTTAAATTTAATTTTTTGTGTTTAATAGTACTTTTAATGTAGTTTCTAAATATATAAATTTTATATATTAATGCTAAACTTAATATTATGAAAAATTGGATTAAAAATTACTTTAGTCAAGCATCGTTAAACGAACCAGACAACCATTTTGGGACGGAGGTAGTAATATATATATATATATATATATATATATATATATATACACGATTCCAAATCGGAACCTTATAGGTTCCAGTTCTTAACTGGAACCGTTCGTACGGTTTTGGTTCCGGTCTGGTTCCAACAGTGCATGGTTCGGTTGGAACCGAACCGTGGTAATCTCTAACTCTACATTTAGACCAAAATCCTCCTTATCACATAAGAAGTTGTGCACACTGCACTATATGTGTGTGTGTGTGTGTGTATATATATATATATATATATAGGCCCTTGTTCACGTGAGGACTATATATTATAGAGGACTATGAGGACTAATCCTAGCCATCAAATAAAAAAACATAAACGACCTTGTAATACCCCGTATTTTATTAACATTATTATTTTATCCTAAGGTATTGACATACATGAGTTATGATCTCCCGATAATTCAAAAGGATTTTTATAAGTGAGTATAGTTGTTATTAAGCTGCGAACCTACGTACCAGTCACGAACCGTAAAATTTTTAAGGACGAATTTTCAGCTCGGATTTCCTAGGAAATGGATTATTAGGCACCATACTATTATTCTTGAATTTCCTATTTAATTAAATTAGCCCATAGCAGCAAAAATTTATTTTTGATCGTACATCGCTAGGGGTGTGCAAAACACGGACAATTGGCGGTTAACCGACCGAACCGCTGAATTTCGGTTAACCGTAACCGAACCGAAAAATTCGGTTCGGTGAACGGTTAAAGGATTCCTATAATTTCGGTTAACGGTTAATTCGGTTCGGTAGAGCCGGTTAACCGAATTAACCAAATGGTTAACCGAAAATTTTAATATATATATATATAATATTAAGTTATACACTTATACGGAGTAACATATTAGGAATTTAGGATTATTAGCATTTAGCACTTAGCAGCCACTCTCTGCCTCTTTGTGTCTCAGCCCTAAATCCCTAATCCCTAATTTCTCTCGCTCTCAGACTCAGTCCATCGCAACTCGTCAGCTCTTGCCTCTCTGTGTCTCAGCCCCAGACGTCAGACGTGAGACGCCTACCGGCCACCGCAAGAGAGCCACCGCCCCTCAGCCTTCAGTGTTTCTCTCGCACGGTCAGACCGCCACCGCCCCTCAGCCCTTACCGCCGAGCGCAACTCTGTCTCACTCAAAGGTCACCGCCCAAGTCCGCCACCATCCCACCGCCCATTTCCCGTCACTCCGTCAGCCACCCCAGCCCTCACTATCTCTGCACTCAGTCCGCCACCGCCAGTAGGCCACCATCGACAAGATACGGTAATAATCAATTTTTACTTTGAATTTATTTATAAATTTGTTTTCAGTTAGTTGATTAGTTAGGTTTTGAGAGTGTTAAATTAAATTTATATTTTTGAATCTTACATTTTCCAGTGATCCATATTCCAGTGTGCAGTATGTATTGTATATGCTAATATGTTATTTTTATTAGCATTTTGAAGTTATCGTTTTTATTGTATATGCTAAGATGTGATTAGTTAGGTTTTGAGAGTGTTAATTGCAAATGTTCACTGCAAATGTTAATGGCAAATGCTAACTACAAATGTTCTATTTTAAATGATGCATTAATGGATTTAATGCTGCTTGTAGATGTCAATGGAAGAAATTTCTCCGTTGTATACGGATCCTTCGTCAGATGAAGTTGCTATTTCAACAAGTGAGACTGGAGGTGCAAGTCAAATTTCAAAAAAGAGAAAAGTAACAAAATCTAGGTCAGAAGTTTGGTCTCATTTTAAAAAAGTTACTTCATCTTCTGGTGTTACTTCATGTAAATGTGTGCACTGTGGGAAAGAATATGCTTGTGATACCAAGAGAAATGGAACTACATCATTAAAATATCACATGAATGCATGTAATCAAAATCCTAATAATGTTGACAAGTCACAATCTCAAATTGTTGTGCAAAAAAAGGGTAATGAAGGGGAAGGGGCTATTTCAAGTTGGAAATTCGATCAAGAAGCAATTAGAAAGGCCCTAGCAAATATGATTGTGAAGTGTGAACTACCCTTTAGATTTGTGGAGAGTGAAGGTTTGAAGGAATTTGTTCAAGTGGCTTGTCCTATGTTTCACATTCCTTCAAGAACAACAATCACAAGAGATGTTTATCAACTTTATTTAGATGAGAGGATCAAAGTGAGA
>NC_044924.1:22712411-22729911 GCF_003576645.1 Ipomoea triloba
TGGGGATCAAATGTCAGAATTGGATAAGTATCTCAATGAAGCTACGGAGCCAGTAAAGGATGATTTTAATATTTTGTTGTGGTGGAAAGTTAATAGCCCTAGATTTCCTTATTTGTCATTGTTGGCTCGAGATGTGCTAGCTATTCCAGTATCCACGGTTGCTTCTGAGTCTACCTTTAGTACCGGAGGACGTGTTCTTGATTCCTTTAGGAGTTCTTTAACTCCTAGAATGGCTCAAGCTCTTGTGTGCTATCAAGATTGGATTCAAAATTCAACAGTTTCATTAGATGTTTTTGAAGAACTTCAAGAGTTAATTGACTTTGAAAGTGTTGAAAATGGTATGTAAATTTTATTTCTTTTCTTTATAAATTTTACTTTCATTACACAAATGAAAATTTTAATATATTAATTTTGTTTTTGGTCTTTTATTTTTTAGATTCTTCATGGAATGNACATATATATATATTACATAGGATTTGTTACACACACACACACTTCACGTTAATATACATATATATATACTTATACAGTATCATATATATATATATACATATAACATAAAACATATATATATATATATACATATATATATATTTACTATACCACATTACATGTACATACATTACNGATTAATTATTATTTATACTTACACTTTTGTAGGATGAAACCGGAATGGAGTGATGGCAATCATGGGATGAACTTTGATTTTATTTTTGCATGTTGTTGTTATGTTTATGGAGACTATGGACTATGGACTATGGATGTGTGTTTATAATCTTTGTATGTGAAATTGCTTGTAGTATGACTATGGACTATGGATATTTAGACTTTGGGTTTTGGATTGAATTTATTATTTTAGGTGTTATTTATAGAATTTTAACATTTAGGTTTAAAAAGTTCGGTTAATCGGTTAACCGACCGATTAACCGGAAAAAATTTCGGTTCGGTTAATTCGGTAACACATACTTCGGTTCGGTTAACGGTTAAAGGATTTAAAACTTTGGTTAATTCGGTTCGGTTAAAACGGTTCGGTTAACCGAACGGTTAACCGAATGCACACCCCTATACATCGCGAAATTTCGCGGTGTACCGAACCTAGCCCAATTTTGAGTTTCAGTCTGGAGTAAATTTTTGGTTTCGAAAATTATTTGAATTAAATTAGTTTCTACCGAGAGTTCATCTGATTTAATCCCGAACAGTCCAAAAGAAGATATTTTCCCTTACCCACCACAAGGTAGTGACAAGTGTCACAATTTTTACCATATGATTAAAATATTAATTTTAAGAGATGAGTTTGGATAAGCATTCCATATATTTTATTATTATTATTATTATTATTATTATTATTATTATTATTATTATTATTATTATTATATATATATAATATTACGTGTATATATATATATATATATATATATATGTTAGGAAGGAAGAAGTTTCATTTCTTCCATTTCATTTCTACATCCATCAATTTCGTGAGAAAGAGAGAGAGAGAGAGAGAGTGATCTTCACCATTTTTCCTCCATTAAAGCTAGCTTCCATAGCCAAGATTTCTACACAAGTCTCAAAATATTCGGTAAAACTCCAATTTTATTCGGTAGATAGCTTTATTTTTCACCCTAGAACATGAATCTAAGTTAAGATTTCTTAAAATAATGTGTTATGTTGTTGATGGAATTTTAGGGTTTTAGGGTGAAATTGGGGAAAATCAACTCCAAGGATCTTCTACGAAATTAGAAACCCAGTTGAGGTAAGGAATCCCTTAAGTCGGTTTAGTCACTTGAAATTGGATAATTGATTGTTTGGTTGAAATATGATAAGATCTAAGTAAAATTGTTATGTACATGTGGTATGTATAATATATATGTAATTGTATTTTACATAATATATATGTACAAAATGTTGTGTTGGTGAGTTCTCATTAATGGTGTTGTTAAAGTTGTTATGAATATGGATGTTGGCAAATAGATTATGAGATGGTGTTTCTTGGATGATTAATAGCTTATGAGTATATTAACGATGGATTTAAGGGGTACTTAAAGTTTAATGGTGATTTATGGGCAATAATGAATTTTGTTAATTAATGATGGTGGATTAAGGTGATGATTAAGAGTACTTAATGATTAATTATGGTGATTTGGTTCACGTTGAAGCCTAGTGATGAGGATAATGCTGGACTAAGGATTAAAGATTTATGTTAAGTATAGATGGGTAAGTTGTTGAAGGTGAGAAATTGTGGACTAAATATGAGTTATGGGCATCATAAATAAGTAAGGATTACAATATTGATNTAAGTGATTAATTATTATTTATACTTACACTTTTGTAGGATGAAACCGGAATGGAGTGATGGCAATCATGGGATGAACTTTGATTTTATTTTTGCATGTTGTTGTTATGTTTATGGAGACTATGGACTATGGACTATGGATGTGTGTTTATAATCTTTGTATGTGAAATTGCTTGTAGTATGACTATGGACTATGGATATTTAGACTTTGGGTTTTGGATTGAATTTATTATTTTAGGTGTTATTTATAGAATTTTAACATTTAGGTTTAAAAAGTTCGGTTAATCGGTTAACCGACCGATTAACCGGAAAAAATTTCGGTTCGGTTAATTCGGTAACACATACTTCGGTTCGGTTAACGGTTAAAGGATTTAAAACTTTGGTTAATTCGGTTCGGTTAAAACGGTTCGGTTAACCGAACGGTTAACCGAATGCACACCCCTATACATCGCGAAATTTCGCGGTGTACCGAACCTAGCCCAATTTTGAGTTTCAGTCTGGAGTAAATTTTTGGTTTCGAAAATTATTTGAATTAAATTAGTTTCTACCGAGAGTTCATCTGATTTAATCCCGAACAGTCCAAAAGAAGATATTTTCCCTTACCCACCACAAGGTAGTGACAAGTGTCACAATTTTTACCATATGATTAAAATATTAATTTTAAGAGATGAGTTTGGATAAGCATTCCATATATTTTATTATTATTATTATTATTATTATTATTATTATTATTATTATTATTATTATTATTATATATATATAATATTACGTGTATATATATATATATATATATATATATGTTAGGAAGGAAGAAGTTTCATTTCTTCCATTTCATTTCTACATCCATCAATTTCGTGAGAAAGAGAGAGAGAGAGAGAGAGTGATCTTCACCATTTTTCCTCCATTAAAGCTAGCTTCCATAGCCAAGATTTCTACACAAGTCTCAAAATATTCGGTAAAACTCCAATTTTATTCGGTAGATAGCTTTATTTTTCACCCTAGAACATGAATCTAAGTTAAGATTTCTTAAAATAATGTGTTATGTTGTTGATGGAATTTTAGGGTTTTAGGGTGAAATTGGGGAAAATCAACTCCAAGGATCTTCTACGAAATTAGAAACCCAGTTGAGGTAAGGAATCCCTTAAGTCGGTTTAGTCACTTGAAATTGGATAATTGATTGTTTGGTTGAAATATGATAAGATCTAAGTAAAATTGTTATGTACATGTGGTATGTATAATATATATGTAATTGTATTTTACATAATATATATGTACAAAATGTTGTGTTGGTGAGTTCTCATTAATGGTGTTGTTAAAGTTGTTATGAATATGGATGTTGGCAAATAGATTATGAGATGGTGTTTCTTGGATGATTAATAGCTTATGAGTATATTAACGATGGATTTAAGGGGTACTTAAAGTTTAATGGTGATTTATGGGCAATAATGAATTTTGTTAATTAATGATGGTGGATTAAGGTGATGATTAAGAGTACTTAATGATTAATTATGGTGATTTGGTTCACGTTGAAGCCTAGTGATGAGGATAATGCTGGACTAAGGATTAAAGATTTATGTTAAGTATAGATGGGTAAGTTGTTGAAGGTGAGAAATTGTGGACTAAATATGAGTTATGGGCATCATAAATAAGTAAGGATTACAATATTGATGGGTTAAGACTAATGAGGGTAATTATGCATATGGGTTACGGTTTATTGATTTAAGGTGGAAATCAATTATGAATTATGGTTAATGGTGGTGATTAGTGATTAAAATGGTGATTAGGAACTATTATTCTTATTAATAAATAAGGAAAGTTATGAAGATTATGAGCTTATAAGGATTATGATTAAAGATTGGATTAATGATGGAATTAAATGAGGATGATGGAATGATGGATAACGTTATTGATGATGGTGATGTCATTATGTTGTCGAGCTAAGATGATGAATTATAATTATGGTGGTGATATATAATGCTATAATTATGGTACATGAGTTATGAATTGGTGATTATGAATTAACGGTTTAGATTAATGGATAATTATGGATTATGGTTAATAATGGTGTTAATGCTTTCGATGACTTGATAATGATGTTATAATGTTGTTGACTTGTTGTCGATGATGGATTACAAGGTTAGTAGTTACTAATGACAATAATTAATGCTTAAGAGTGATTAAGGTCAATTGTTGGATTATGGGTGACTAAGTATCGATTATGGATGTGCAATATCCTCAAGTTATGATCTAATGGTGTTGATCATGGTGGAAATATCCTCAAGTTATGATCTAATGGTGTTGATCATGGTGGAAGTTGTTGATGTCGATGATCTAATGGTGTTGATCATGGTGGAAGTTGTTGATGTCGATAGTGACAAGGATAACTATCTATTATTAGTTAATGGTGGAACCATGATTATGGATAACTATCTATTATTAGTTAATGGTGGAACCATGATTATGGATCACCGTCTATTATTAGTTAATGGTGGAACCATGATTATGGATCACCGACGATGATTGGATTGTAAGATGAACTGAGATTCATGATAAGGAATAAGGTTAAGGGTGTTAATATTAATGGTGCTATGAATCGATTGATTCATAAATGATTGACTATGGGTTCATACTATTATAATAATAGTATTGGAAATGGATATATGTAGTGTTAGTAGAATATACAAGTGTATAACAAGCTGGATTGATTTCAAGTATGGGACTTGAATATGAAGTATATCCAAGAATATCCTAGTATTGTATATGATGAAGTATCCGATGAGTGACCAGCTTGTGTCCAGTTATGCTTTCTTCCAATCTTTGCTCGTGCTTGAGCTATGCTTGAAAAGCCTTTCGGCAAGTAAAAATGTTTATAAAACTTACGTTGCAGAACGTATGCTATTTTGGTAAACAGGTTGTCGAAACCTTATTTTTTGGAGAAAATACCACTTTTTGTAAGTGTGTACTTTACATGAGATTGATGAGAAAATGGTGTTTGAAAAGACTGCGGGCACTGAAAGTATTTTGAAAATCCTTCAGGGGCTAATGAGGTAGCCAATTTTAAGTATTGGACTCAATTGTGAAATATGTCCAAAAGAAATGATTTAAGAAAGAAAAACTGAAGGAAGGATCATGTTTTCAAACCCTTAGTTTCTGGAATAAGGTGGGGACCTACGGGAAGGCTTAAATGCCACGGCCTGGGGTTGGAATAAGGGTGGACCTACGGGAGGGCTGGAGTGCCATGGCCCGAGGTTGGGATAAGGAGACCTACGGGAAGGCTGGAAATGCCACGGCCCGAGGTTTGTATGACCAATTCATACTGCAGAGCGAAGTCTATTCGCTGAGAAGAGAGGGAGTTATGAAAATACTCCAAAGGTGGGGAATTGAGAAATACTCAAAAAGAAAGCCTCGTGCTTACTCAGGGGAAACTAAGTGAATTTCTGATCATGAAAATTATAGTTACTCTGTAACTATGTCGAAAAGCGAAATGTGATGAATTCTGAGCACTGAAGTGTGCTGCTGAACTCTCTTTGAGACAAAAATGATGAAATTCCTGGAAATGAAAGTTTTGCAAACTTGTCTGAAAGGACATGAAAATGATTTGAGCGGCAGTTATGCCATTGTATTTAACTGAGAAAACTTTACATGATTTAACTTATATACGCTACTATACTATCTATGAATCATTTGGTTGCAGGTAGGTTTTCAAATCATGGGTAAAAACTTTACGAACTTCCAAATTATTTGTGTTTTCAAACCTTTGTCTACTTTTAAGTGACAATGGATTTCCTTACTTAGTCGTCGCGCTAACTACACTTCAATGTGTTTTCTGTTAACAGATGTTGTCTAGTGTGGGCTCCAGTAGCCCGATGAGCTCTGAACAGGATGGAAGTGGATGTCGATGTTGTAAGTTTAGCCTTAACGTTTGGGTATAGGAGAGATACCTAAGCGTGGCGGTAACACCCAGTTTTCTGCTGGTTAGATGTAAGCTTCCGCGATGTATTATTAAGGATTTTGTAATAAATCCAAGATGTGAAAATTGGGGTGTTACAGACCTAGATTAGAAGATGATTAATATGGTAATGACGCATGCAATTAGTATTATGGAAGGATTTTGATTAACTAATATATAATCACTATTGAATTTTAATTAAGGTTAGAAAATCAGTACTGCATTCCATACGGACGAAACAAAAAACAAACCAAAGACTCGCGTAGAAAAGGTTATGAACACCGATGTGTGCCTATTTACTGAGTATTGTGTGCCTATAATGTATGAGTTGTGTGCCTAACTTGAAAAATAATAGAAGTAGGTTAATGAAAAGTTTTAAAGATTTACTGAGTATTGTGTGCCTCAGTACTTCTTTCCTGTCTAACTAGGCACACGATTTAATTATTGAGGCATACATTATATCAGTAAATGTCACACATTGTATGCTTCCTTACGCATACAGAATATAAGTAAAATATATGCACAAAATTCTTCAAAAACAAAAATTAATAAAACAAAAGCATTTAGTAATCAATCTAACACTTTAAAAAAATATTATTCCTTAAATTTTGCATTGCCTACTGTAACACCCCGGGCCTACCTTCCCGTACATCCGAGGCATTACCGCCACACCTAGAGAGAGAGTTCTATCATTCCGCGATAACCCTCACTCTAGGTGCACAGGCTAACGGAACTATTCTCATCACAACATTCACTCAACAGGTACTTAACACTTTCATACATAGCAACTGGTGAAGCTTCATTAAGCGAAGTATATAATGTTGCAAAAATATATACATAAGATTTACCCACGGGCCAAAATACCAACAGGGTTCGACCTACAAGCACTGGTTATGCCTAGCCATTACTACGGCTACCAAAAATTTATGTACACCAAAAACACAAATTTCCCAGAAACTCCCAAAGATCCAACGTCTAGTCAAGCCTGCGGTACACGGGGCCAGTGAACTCTCCCCAGACCAGATGCCACTCCCCCTCATACCAAGTGATATGGTCCAAAAACCGGGAAGTGGTTATGACCATCGACCACTCCTCCCAAACATCCCGAGGGCTAGGGTCCCAAGGGTAGGGGTAGTGCACAATGAACTCTAGGGGATCGCTACCCTCTAACGGCTCTATGGGGTAAAAGCCGTAAGCAGCCTGGATCTCGTCCATAACCGGGCAAGAGTAAAACGGGGCCGACGGAGCCATAGGAGTATCTGGGTTCGTGGGAGCCTCGGGAGCATAACCAGGTGCGTATGGGTCTTCTCCCTCCATCATCTGTATGTAATCATCATAATCCATGCCCTGACACACATACTCCGGTGAACTTTCGGAGTTCACCGGGCTGCAAGAACTGACACTAGACGGCATCTGATAAAAACACAGTGAAGTGTAGTTAGCACGACGGCTAAGTAAGGATATCCAAGGGTTATTTAAAACTAAGTAAAGGTTTGAAAGCAAAAGATTACTTAGGATACCCTATACCTTACTCATCTGCAAGATTCTACCTGCAACAGTTATAATCAACAGCTTGCATACATCATGAATAGTATTCAATAATGTTGGTAACATTCCTTCTTGACAAGGTCATTTAGTAATCATTCACATATTCAATAATATAATGTTTGCATAGATAAGCATACTAGCAAGTAATATAAACATAATTCGTACATCTGGCTTGTAATCATTTTAGTAGAAAACTTTCCCTCACAAAGAGAGTCTCATCATTTTTCACCTTTCAAAGAGTAAGATTACTCACAAACTTTGGGTATTTAATTACTTGTCACATCTTTCTTTCCCGTAGCTACGGAGTAACTACATTCACATTTCAAAAACCTTCTTAGTCCTAGATAGAAAGCGTGAGGCCTTTGGAGTCCTTTCTCCACCTTTGACCACTTGGATCGTTGAACTCGGGTTCAGTGGTCATCGCCCGGTCTAATACTGATCCCCTGGACTTATAGGAGCGTTGGAATGATTCCTAGCTAGCCTCACTAGGTTCATAAGAACGACACCTACCCGAACATAGAGTGACTATACTTAAGTGTGCACACCCCCGTAGGAGTCCTTTTCCTTCCGGGTGATATAGTACTCGGCGAATAGACTTCGCCCACAGTATGATTGATCATACACATAATTACCATGCGGAATAGGCACTTTAAGCTCATCTTTATTCCGTGGTTAACAAGATCCTTCACAACTTTACTAGAACTAAGGTTTGAAAATATTTTTCTATTCTTTCCCCTTTCTTGCTTTGAAACTAGTTGGAATATACTTGGGTAATCCCAATACTCGGAAATTAATTCCCCTTTCAACCCAATTCAAAAATTCTCCTTTTCTTTTCAAAACATTTAAATGATCTATTAATATCATATCACTAAGGTAATTCAAGTGTAATTACCCTACACTTTTAACTTCACAAAAATCACATAAGCCTCACATTTAACCCATACGTCTCAGGGCATATACATATACATTTCCCAACTTCAACATATGCGTAACACACAACAACATTTATTCTTTCAAACACGTAATACCCAACTACATAGTGTTGCTCTTCTCATTACTCACATATATAATTTTGATTCATACAACTATGTACCTCACACAAAAGGTGACATTTTAATTATACATACATACCCATATATGTACTCATAAATATACGACCTTTATATATATATACATATCCCATACATATAATTTGTATATATACATGTATCCCTACATGTGTGTACGTACCATATATATATATAATTTACTCTTATTTTATATATATATATACGTATACTACACTCACACACCCATAATTTTATATATATATATACCTATATATGATATACTAGATCACTCACACACACATCACGTAGGGTATATATATATATATATTTACTAATTACTTTATATACATATATATATACCACACCCACACACACATCACGTTACTACATATATATATATATATATATATATTTAATACACACACACTTCACGAACTACATATGTACATACATACCCATACATTTTTATTTATTTATACACATATATATATGTAACATAAACACAATATATACACACATATATCATGAATAATATCATTATACATAGTTACACATACATCAAGTACATAAAAATTCCATCTAGCACTCAAACTAATTTTCACAAAATCATCAATCACCTAGTTTCAAACAACCTCAACCAAATAAAGGGATTCCTTACCTCAACCGGGTTTCAAATTTTGTAGGAGATCTTTGTGGATGATTTTCCCCCAATTCACCTTAAAACCCTAGAATTCCATCAACCACATAACACATGATTTTAAGAAATCTTAACTTAGATTCATGTTCTAGGATGAAAAATAAAGCTATCTACCGAATAAAGTTGGAGTTTTACCGAATAACTTGAGAGTTGTGAAGAAGTTGCTAGCTATGGAGTCTTGAAGCTTGATGAAGATGATGAAGATCCCACTCTCTCTCCCTCTCTCTTATTTTTCGGCCAACACAAGCAAAATGGGAAAAAAATTGGCTTAAATATCTACCCACTTGGTTGACTAGTCCACTCTTGGGGATAAGATCCAAAATAAAATGGAATAAAATAATCTAAAATATCTTAGCTTAGACTGATTGGGATTAAATCAGATGAATTCTTGGTAGAAACTAATTCAATTCAAATAATTCTCGAACCCAAAAATTTATTCCAGTCTAGAACTCAAAATTGGGCTAGGTTCGGTACACCGCGAAATTTCGCGATGTACGATCACAAATAAATTTTGGCTGCTATGGGCTAATCTAATTAAATAGGAAATTCAAGAATAATAGTATGATGCCTAAAAATCCATTTCCTAGGAAAAACGGGTCCGAATAGTAGTTCCTAAAATTTTTACGGTTCGTGACCGGGACGTACGATCGCAGCTTATTACTAACTGTCCTTACTTATAATAATTCTTTTGAGGCATCGGGAGATCATCTCATGAATGTTATAGCCTAAAGAAATGTTTTTCGAACCTTAATTTTACTGAAATAGGTGGGGGGTTACAGTCTACCCTCCTTAAGAAAAGTTTCGTCCCCGAAACTTACTTTCTCAGCAGACCGCTACTTACTTTCATGCACACATATTGCAGTTAGCACATAAAACATCGCACATCCAGTATCTTAGACATATAACAAGTAGATTGACTCTTACTTACTTGAGTTAAACAACTCTGGGTATCGTTCCATCATCGTGTCCTCCAATTCCCAGGTAGCTTCTTCTGGGCTATGGTTTGACCATTGAACTTTGATCATCCGGATCGACTTTCTCCTCGTGTCTCGGGTTTTAGAATCCAGGATTTGAATTGGTCTTTCTTCATATGTCAATGAGTCATCCATTGTAAGTCCCTCCGGTTCCAGTACATGAGACACATCAGGTACATATCGTTTCAATTGAGAGACATGAAACACATTATGTACTCTGTCAAGCTCGATTGGTAAAGCCAACCGGTATGCCAGATTTCCCACTCTTTCTAAAATTTCATAGGGTCCTATAAATCGAGGGCTCAGTTTCCCTTTCTTTCCAAATCTTTTGACCCCTTTTGTGGGTGAGACTTTCAATAACACCTTCTCTCCCACCTGGTACTCTATGAATTGTCGCTTTAGATCAGCATAGGACTTTTGGCGATCTTGTGCGACTTTCATTCTCTCCTGAATCACTTTGATTGCTTCAATGGTTTCTTGTAAGTACTGAGGTCCAAGAGTAACAGCATCACTCTTATCGCTCCAGCATAATGGACTTCGACACTTCTGTCCATATAATGCTTCGTAAGGAGCCATTCTTATAGTGGCATGATAGCTGTTATTGTATGAGAATTCAATTAGATCCAACTGCTCATCCCACGAGCCCTGAAAGTCGAGTGCACAACCTCTGAGCATATCTTCCAAGGTTTGGATTGTTCGTTCCGTCTGACCATCAGTGGCCGGATGAAAGGCAGTGCTCATCTTAAGCTGTGTACCCATGGCTGCCTGTAATGTTTCCCAAAATCTTGATAGGAACCGTGAATCTCGGTCGGAAATAATATCGCGTGCTATCCCGTGATACTTAACCACATACTTGATGTAGGCTCTTGCCATTTTCTCCATTGACCAAGTTTTGTTCATCGGAATAAATCTTGCTGTCTTGGTTAACCGATCAACAACAACCCATACTTGGTCATTTCCAGCTCTTGTTCTTGGCAATCCTCCCACAAAGTCCATGGAGATTGAATCCCACTTCCATTGAGGAACCTCCAATGGTTGTAGCAACCCTTTCGGCTTACTTCTCTCTGCCTTAACCTTTTGGCAATTCAAGCATTTAGCCACAAATTCCGCAATGTCCTTCTTCATGCCCATCCACCAGAAATTTTGCCTCAGATCCTTGTACAGTTTGTCTCCTCCTGGATGAACGGAATAAGGTGTGTTGTGACCTTCTTTCATCAATTGGTTCATTAATTCCTTACAACTTGCAGGTATGATCCATCTGCCCTTGAATCTCATGCTCCCGTCCGAGTGCAATTCAAATGGACCTTGTTTCCCATCCACCATTTTCTCCTTGATATTCCTTATCCAATCATCCTCCCCTTGGGCTTGTTTGATCTCTTCAAAAAGTGCTGGAGTGACCGTTAGGTAATATAGCTTCATCTCTTGGTCTGTCTGGCCACGCATTGTTATTTCCAGATTGAGTTTCTGAAAATCCTTGCATAATTGTTCCGGTAATACCCAGAGAGCGTGATTTGGCTTTCGGCTCAAAGCGTCTGCTACCTTGTTTGCTTTACCCTCTTGGTATTGGATTTCCAGATCGTAGTCCTTGATTAACTCCAACCATCTCCTTTGTCTTAAGTTAAGATCCCTTTGAGTGAAGATGTATTTCAAACTCTGATGATCCGTAAAGATCTTGCAAGTGATTCCATAAAGATAATGTCGCCAGATTTTCAGGGCAAACACCACAGCTGCTAGTTCCAGATCGTGGGTTGGGTAGTTAGCCTCGTGTGGTTTTAGTTGACGAGACGCGTAAGCTATTACCTTTCCATGTTGCATCAAGACACATCCTAGTCCTTTGTGAGACGCATCAGTGTATAGCTCATAGCCTTCCGTTCCCACAGGTAAGGTTAACACTGGGGCAGTCGTTAACCTCTTCTTGAGTTCCTGAAACGCATGCTCGCATTCTCCACTCCAATTGTATTTGGTAGTCTTCTTGAGCAGATTGGTCAAAGGTCTTGCTATCTTCGAGAAATCCTGGACAAATCTCCTGTAATAACCTGCCAATCCCAAGAAACTTCGGACTTCTGTAACCGATTTGGGTGGTTCCCATTCCATTACAGCTCTTATCTTAGTTGGATCCACTGCTATTCCTTCCCTGGTGATTATGTGACCCAGGAATGCTACTTCCTCTTTCCAAAATTCGCATTTTGAAAGTTTTGCGTAAAGTTTCTTTTCCCTCAACATTTGTAACGTCGTTCTGAGATGCTCTTCGTGCTCTTCCGGTGTCTTAGAATAAACCAAAATGTCATCTATGAAGACAACAATGAACCTATCCAGGTATGGAAGGAAAATCCTGTTCATCAAGTCCATGAAAGTTCCTGGTGCGTTGGTCACTCCGAACGGCATAACTGTGAATTCGTAGTGCCCATACCTAGTCCGGAATGCAGTTTTGGAAATATCCTGTTCCGCGACTCGCACTTGGTGATACCCTGACCGTAAATCAATTTTTGAAAACACGCCTGCTCCCCTCAGTTGATCAAACAGATCGTCGATCCTGGGCAATGGGTATCTGTTCTTCACTGTGACTCGATTGAGCTCTCTATAGTCAATGCACAGTCTTAGACTTCCATCCTTTTTCCTTACAAACAGTACCGGTGCGCCCCAAGGTGACACGCTTGGTCTAATAAATCCCTTCTCCAATAACTCTGCTAGTTGAGCCTTCAACTCTTCCATCTCCTTCGGTGCCATTCGATAAGGCGCCTTCGATACTGGTGCGGTCCCCGGTACAAGGTCGATGGTAAATTCCACTTCCCTCTCTGGCGGCATTTCCGTGAGGTCATCCGGGAACACATCGGGAAATTCACGCACCACCGGGATTTGATTTAGTTCAGGTTCTTCCATCCCAGCTTCCTGCATTAAACAGAGGTACACTTCACACCCCTTGCGAGCGTACTTCATCAGCCTTCGCATCGTCATCAACCTTGGTTCAGGTTGCTTTTCCATTCCTCGATAGGATATCCTCCTCCCCTTCGGTCCTCGCAAGACAACCTTTCGCTCACTGCATACTATCTGAGCTTTATGTTTATCCAACCAGTCCATTCCTAGTATCACATCAATACCCTCTAGACCGAAACGAATGAGGTTTCCGGGACAGTTGGATCCCGCTATTTCTATTGTGATATTGTCATATCCCTCCTTACAGGCCACTACTATTCCCGAGGCAGTTCTTACATTCAAATCTAACTCAATAGTAGGCCTTAGCTTTAATCTATCCGCAAATGTAGATGATATAAACGAATTGGTAGCTCCTGTATCGAACAATACTAAGCCAGGTACTGAGTTAATAAGGAATGTACCGGTCACGACGTCGCTAGCCTGAGCTTGCTTGCTGTTAACGACGTAGATCTTGCCCTGGTTTGCCGTGCTGCTTTCTCCCACGGGTGCTTTCCCTTTGTTGGTGGGATTTGGAGCTGCATTAGCCGGCCTCCCCCGGTTTCCATGTTGAGAGTTGCCTCCCCCATTTCTCGTCTCCGCGGGCCTCTGGCTGGTGTTCCCACTGAATCCTCCTCTTTGATTGTTTTTCTGCGAGGGGTCCCGATGATTGTCCATCCTAGTTTGGCACTCGTAGTACTTGTGCCCCAAGAACCCGCACTTAAAGCACCTGATCTTCTCTCCTTGGCAATTCTCTCCAAGGTGATCTCGTCCACACCTCCGGCAAGTTGAACTTCTCCACTGATTCATTCCTCCCTTCCTTTCCCCTTGCATCGGATTGAATCTTCCCTGGCTGGTTTTCTTGTTATCCGACTTAAACTTTCCCTGTCTATCATCCCCCTTCCTCTTATTCTTGCTGTAGACCTCCTGTTGATCCAGGTACACTTGGTAGTGGTCAGATGCTCTGTCATATGCCTCCTTGAGCGTAGTGCACATAAACGGTGCAATCGCCCCTCTCACAGCCCAATCCAGTCCACGTACGAACCTCCTCGCCTTACTGGCTTCGTCAGGCACAATGTTCTGAGCAAACCTCACCAGCTCCACGTACTGATCATAATAGGCCTGCACAGTCGCTCCCTTTTGTTTCAACCGCAGGAATTCCTCACACTTGATTCCCTTGATCCTTTCTGTATAGAATTGTCCTCTCAATTCTTCCTTGAATTCCTCCCAGCCGAAGTCTGGGTCTTGCAGCAAGTCGGGTCCAGCTGTTGACCACCAGTTGTCTGCCGCTTTTGTCAGATAGTACACGGCAGAGGATACTCGCTGATTTGCAGGACAGTTGACTGCATCGAGCAGCTTGTCAAATGTCCTAATCCATTCTTCTAAGATCACCGGGTCTTCTTCACCCGCATAGTATGGTGGCTGCCTGCTCGCTATGGCCTTTGCAAAATCAACTCGCGGCTGTCTATTACTTTGATTCTGGACTTGTTGAGCCATCATAAATCCAGCCATCTGTTCCATTGCGAGAGCCATACGGTCCATTGCCGATATCTCGTCGCCCTGACCGACAGGTATATTTCGTCTAGGCGGCATCTTCACCAAACGACAGTTTCAAGTTAGTTCTTGAAGCATAAAAGCTCTTAAGGAGTTAGCTAGCTACGCAGTTAGTATAGCAGCTACTCAAGTCCTATCCAGCAATTCCTAACATTCACTTCGTCATGCTCATCAACCAGGTATCTCAACTATGGCATAACAGTTAGGAACGCACTATACTATCATGCTTACTCACAACAATTATAAGCAATGATTAACGCACATAAAGATACACAAATATTGATCAAAGCATTCTAGAATCGGGAGATTTCACGAAATACAGATGATGAGGTGCCCCTTTTTGATGCTGCCTGGTCTCCAGCTCCGCTCCAGAACTCACACTTAGGCTCAGTCTTAGCAAACTTAGGCTGACTCAAACTTGGACTTTGAAAATCGAATTCTCCGAATTTCAATCCTAGACCTACAACGAGGCCACACAACCTAGGCTTCGACCTAATTCCCGAAGGTTCAACCTAGGCTCTGATACCACTTTGTAACACCCCGGACCTACCTTCCCGTACATCCGAGGCATTACCGCCACACCTAGAGAGAGAGTTCTATCATTCCGCGATAAACCTCACTCTAGGTGCACAGGCTAAAGGAACTCTTCTCATCACAACAATCACTCAACAGATACTTAACACTTTCATACATATCAACTGGTGAAGCTTCATTAAGCAAAGTATATAATCTTGCAAAAATACATACATAAGATTGCCCCTCGGGCCAAAATACAAACAAGGTTCAACCTAGACGCAACTGGTCATGCCTAGCCATCACTAAGGCTACAAAAAATATATGTACACCAAAAAATTTTCCCAAAGACTCCCAAAGATCCGACGTCTAGTCAAGCATGCGGTACACGGGGCCGGTGAACTCTCCCCAGACCAGGTGCCACTCCCCCTCATACCAGGTAATGTGGTCCAAAAACCGGGAAGTGGTTATGACCATCGACCACTCCTCCCAAACATCCCGAGGGCTAGGGTCCCAAGGGTAGGGGTAGTGCACAATGAACTCCAGGGGATCGCTACCATCTAACGGCTCTATGGGGTAAAAGCCGTAAGCAGCCTGGACCTCGTCCATAACCGGGCAAGAGACAAAAGGGGCCGACGGAGCCATAGGAGTATCTGGGTTGGTGGGAGCCTCGGGAGCATAACCAGGTGCGTATGGGTCTTCTCCCTCCATCATCTGTATGTAATCGTCATAATCCATGCCCTGACACACATACTCCGGTGAACTTTCGGAGTTCACCGGGCTGCAAGAACTGACACTAGACTGCATCTGATAAGAACACAGTGAAGTGTAGTTAGCACGACGGCTAAGTAAGGATATCCATGGGTTATTCAAAACTAAATAAAGGTTTTGTAAAAATTGTTACATAGGAAACCCTATACCTTACTCATCGGCAAAGATTCTACCTGCAACAGTTATAAATAGCAACTTGCATACATTATGAGCAAAATTCAATAACGTCTCATATCATTTTCCCTCTTGACAAGGTCATTTGGTAATCATTTTCATACCCAGTAATATATTGTTAAACAATTAAGCATACTAGTAAGTAGTAGAAAACATAAATCACACATCTTGCTTGTAATCACTTTAGTAGAAAAACCTTTCCCTCATAATGAAATTCTCATCACTTTTCACTTTTCAAAGAGAGAGATCACTCACAACCTTTGGGTATTTAAATACTTGTCACATCTTTCTTTCCCGTAGCTACGGCGTAACTACATTCATATTTCAAAATTCCACTTAGTCCTAGATAGAAAGTGTGAGGCCTTTGGAGTCCTTTCTCCACTTCTGACCACTTGGATCGTTGAACTCGGGTTCAGTGGTCATCGCCCGGTCTAATACTGATCCCCTGGACTTATAGGAGCGTTGGAATGATTCCTAGCTAGCCTCACTAGGTTCATAAGAACGACACCTACCCGAACATAGAGTGACTATACTTAAGTGTGCACACCCCCGTAGGAGTCCTTTTCCTTCCGGGTGATATAGTACTCGGCGAATAGACTTCGCCCACAGTATGATTGATCATACACATAATTACCATGCGGAATAGGCACTTTAAGCTCATCTTTATTCCGTGGTTAACAAGATCCTTCACAACTTTACTAGAACTAAGGTTTGAAAATATTTTTCTATTCTTTCCCCTTTCTTGCTTTGAAACTAGTTGGAATATACTTGGGTAATCCCAATACTCGGAAATTAATTCCCCTTTCAACCCAATTCAAAAATTCTCCTTTTCTTTTCAAAACATTTAAATGATCTATTAATATCATATCACTAAGGTAATTCAAGTGTAATTACCCTACACTTTTAACTTCACAAAAATCACATAAGCCTCACATTTAACCCATACGTCTCAGGGCATATACATATACATTTCCCAACTTCAACATATGCGTAACACACAACAACATTTATTCTTTCAAACACGTAATACCCAACTACATAGTGTTGCTCTTCTCATTACTCACATATATA